>NW_023996178.1:0-54810 GCF_015586225.1 Lucilia sericata | reverse complement strand
TATTTATAACAACACATATGAAGACAAGACAACTGAATGCCGGGGAAAAAAAGAATTCAGATGCATGCAAGTTTAGGGCGTTAAAATCCACCACATGCGCGAATTCTTCCATTCATATATGGGAGTTTTTAAACCTACATTATAGAGTAGAGTATGAAAAACCAACAGCAAAAATGAAAACAACAATCAACATGGTTGTTAAGACTGTCAGCCAGCCATGTTATAAACGAAATATTGAAATTAATAAACGCAAAGAATATAAAATTAAACACATGTGGAATTTTTAATGTAAGTATTTTGATATAAACATTTTTGCTCGAGTAATGAAAATATAATAATGGCGCAAAATTTATTATTTTTCCTATAACTGAATTCCTATAAAAATTTTACACTGTTATGAAAACGTGACAAAATGGTTGCTACTTTTAAGGGATAATTTAAGTTTGCTTAGATGCGACTAATTCGTCTATATCTTAACTATAGATGAGACTATAAACTATAGTCTTGACTATATACGAACATAAGTATATACGAGACTATAGGTACAGCTATAGATGACATAAAAGTCTTGATTATAGACGAGACTTTGGTTTTAACTATTTAAAAAAATTTTATATTGAAAATAGTGTTTGTTAAATTCGTATGCCTTTTTTTAAACAAATTTAAATTTTTCAAAACAATCATTAAGAAATGTCATTAACAAATATTTTCCTGTCTCAATCAGCAGCATGAAAACTAAAATATTCACACAAAATTACCAACTTAAAACAAATCCTTGTATTGTCTTTAATCAACAAATAAAATGAAATCAACCACTTTTTCCAGAGACAAGCGGCTGGCAGCAAACAAAAACCCCTCAATAAAATAAGAAAAATACATATTTTATAACAACTATTAATAAAAAAAAGCAAAATAAAATTATTAAACAAAGTCTCGTTTACATTCCCAAAATAATAAAGTAGCAGCTTAAAATGTACAATTTAAACATTTTATACATTTTACTGTTTGCTCTCTACGTATTGTCCTTTGATCAGACGTTACGTTTTGGGGCATAAATACATTGTCTCTGGACTTTTTTTAAAGTAAGTAAACACATACATTCCTACCGTTGTTATTGTTGCTATTGTGGTTGTTGCTGCGTAATTTTTTTTTGTAAAATCGGCATAAAATGTTAAGTAAGCTCAGTTGGAAATGACGTGTGCCTCATCAGCATTTTTCAAAGATTTCCATATAGACAGAATAACATTCGTACATTTCTTGTACTGAACAAGGGCAATGATGCTACAGTTCTTATAAATTGCTTTATTTTTTTTAATGCGAGTAAAACGGGGGGATATAGGACAGTGGTCGTTGTGTTTACTGCAAATGAGTAGTAAATTGTATCAATACGTATGTATAATAGAACAGAACTAGAACATAACTAGAACAGAACTAGAACAGAACTAGAACTAGAACTGAACTGGAACTGAACTAGAACTGAACTAGAACTGAACTAGAACTGAACTAGAACTGAACTAGAACTGAACTAGAACTGAACTAGAACTGAACTAGAACTGAACTAGAACTGAACTAGAACTGAACTAGAACTGAACTAGAACTGAACTAGAACTGAACTAGAACTGAACTAGAACTGAACTAGAACTGAACTAGAACTGAACTAGAACTGAACTAGAACTGAACTAGAACTGAACTAGAATGAACTAGAACTGAACTAGAACTGAACTAGAACTGAACTAGAACTGAACTAGAACTGAACTAGAACTGAACTAGAACTGAACTAGAACTGAACTAGAACTGAACTAGAACTGAACTAGAACTGAACTAGAACTGAACTAGAACTGAACTAGAACTGAACTAGAACTGAACTAGAACTGAACTAGAACTGAACTAGAACTAGAACTGAACTAGAACTGAACTAGAACTGAACTAGAACTGAACTAGAACTGAACTAGAACTGAACTAGAACTGAACTAGAACTGAACTAGAACTGAACTAGAACTGAACTAGAACTAGAACTGAACTAGAACTGAACTGAAATGAACTAGAACTGAACTAGAACTGAACTAGAACTGAACTAGAACTGAACTAGAACTGAACTAGAACTGAACTAGAACTGAACTAGAACTGAACTAGAACTGAACTAGAACTGAACTAGAACTGAACTAGAACTGAACTAGAACTGAACTAGTAGAACTGAACTAGAACTGAACTAGAACTGAACTAGAACTGAACTAGAACTGAACTAGAACTGAACTAGAACTGAACTAGAACTGAACTAGAACTGAACTAGAACTAACTAGAACTGAACTAGAACTGAACTAGAACTGAACTTGAACTGAACTAGAATTGAACTAGAATTGAACTAGAACTGAACTAGAACTGAACTAGAACTGAACTAGAACTGAACTAGAACTGAACTAGAACTGAACTAGAACTGAACTAGAACTGAACTAGAACTGAACTAGAACTGAACTAGAACTGAACTAGAACTGAACTAGAACTGAACTAGAACTGAACTAGAACTGAACTAGAACTGAACTAGAACTGAACTAGAACTGAACTAGAACTGAACTAGAAACTGAACTAGAACTGTACTAGAACTGAACTAGAACTGAACTAGAACTAAGCTAGAACTAAACTAGAACTGAACTAGAACTGAACTAACACTGAACTAGAACTGAACTAACACTGAACTAGAACTGAACTAGAGCTTTAATAGAAGTAGACTGTGGAGTGTATTATGGCTACCTCTAATAAGTTTGGGGAAACAGTCTAATATCTCTGATACACTCAGACAAATAAAACGTGTATTTATTCAAGCAAAACAAGACAATTTCGTTATTAAAGTGGGTGTACATACCTACAACCATACATATGTATGTATGTATAACTGTAGCATTGTCCTTCTAGTTAATGCGTATGGCTTGTGTTTCTAACACTCTTAAGCTATTTCCAAAAAAAATATCCATCTTATATGTTTGAGTAGAAGATCTTCTCCGTCTTTCGTTTTCCGGTAAGATTTTTTCGATTTGCTTAAGTCTGTTGTCTACATTATTTTCAAATGTGCAAAATGTGTATTTTCTACGTTTACGCTACGTTTATTTTCAGTTGTTCGTTTTTTAGTGAAATGTTGAATTTTTTTTTCTTTTTCTTATTTTCATATTTTATTATTATAAATTATAATAATTTTTATGCGCTTGGTTGATGAAAATATATTAGATTGTCCTCTTGTGTGTCTGTTGCCTTTACTACTGAATGTTTAGTGTCCTTTACGCATAATTTTGTGTTTGCTGTCCCTTATAGTAGTAGTTGTTGGAATATATACATTTATTTTTAAATTATTATTCCTTTAAATAATTTTTATATTCTTTTGTGACAGCATCACTAAACCCTCGTTCAAATTGTGCTAGGAGCCACGGTGACAGGGTATGGGTGCATTAAACAGTGGCGTGATAAATATTTAATGGCACATTAAGATTCCTTTTTTGTCGACTTGGTGGATTTGTTGAGGTTGAGGAGTAGTTGTTGTATTGGCCACAAATTTTAATTGTTTTTCTTTTTTTCATTTTCCAATCAAGAAATTTTAAGTTGAGTCTACTATTTGAAAACAAAACAAGTGATTTGATACAAAATCTAATTGGAAAATGTTCAATATTTTTGGCAAATGCTTTAGGTTTGTTTCATTAATCTATTACAATCCACTATTTAAGTGAAATAGTTTTTCTTATTAAATTCAAATTAATATTCATTTCTCTAACACCACTTGCCACCAATAAAATTACAATAGTGGTCGGCATGTTAAAAAAAAAATATTAAATAAGATTACAATAATATTTTATGGTTGAATTAAACCTGTAAGTAATTCAGTCTATCATTTATTCATCCCCTGGTAATGACAAAGATTGCTGGATTTTTTCGCTTAATGTTTATTTTTGTTTCTTTTTTTTATTATTTATTGTTATTATACATTTTTGCTACTTGAAAAATTATCTTCAAATTATGAAACAACAACAGTTCAACGTTGTACAACAAACAAAACAAAAAAAAAAAAAAAGAAACTGAAACATTTTTAATTTACTACAGACCACATACCTTCAGATACGAAGTGCATCCCATGGAGCTGCACAAGGTGTACAGTACTTGTACTACATACAATTAAGTACAAGAAGTGTCCTGTTTATTTATTTTTCTGCTGTTTTTTTTTTTTTTTTTTTTTTTTTTTGCTTAAAAATCTTGTTGATGACAGAGTGCCAACACAATGAGTGTAGATGACAATTGTAACAGTGAACAAAAAAAAAAAAATAAATAAAATAAAACTCTATGGATCTTAGTAATTACGAGGCTGAAGTTATAATGAACTTAAGAACATTAAATACAAGAAAAACTTACTCTGTTACAAACAACATTTTAATAGAAAAGTTGCTCTGTACAGACAACTTTTCTATAGAAAAATCTGCTCTGTTACAACAACTTTTCTATAGAAAAAGCTGTTCTGTTACAGACAACATTACTGTAGAAAAAGATTCTTTGTTACAGACAACTTTTCTATAGAACATGTTGCTCGTTTACAGACAATTTTTCTATAGAAAGAGTTGCTGTGTTACAGACAACTTTTCTATAGAAAAGGTTGCTGTGTTACAGACAAATTTTCTATAGAAAAGGTTGCTGTGTTACAGACAACTTTTCTATAGAAAAGGTTGCTGTGTTACAGACAAATTTTCTATAGAAAAGGTTGCTGTGTTACAGACAAATTTTCTATAGAAAAGGGTTGCTGTGTTACAGACAACTTTTTTATAGAAAAGGTTGCTGTGTTACAGACAACTTTTCTCTAGAAAAGTTGCTGTGTTACAGACAACTTTTCTCTAGAAAAAGTTGCTGTGTTACAGACAACTTTTCTCTAGAAAAAGTTGCTGTGTTACAGACAACTTTTCTATAGAAAAAGTTGCTGTGTTACAGACAACTTTTCTATAGAAAAGGTTGCTGTGTTACAGACAACTTTTCTATAGAAAAGGTTGCTGTGTTACAGACAACTTTTCTATAGAAAAGGTTGCTGTGTTACAGACAACTTTTCTATAGAAAAGGTAGCTGTGTTACAGACAACTTTTCTATAGAAAAGGTAGCTGTGTTACAGACAACTTTTCTATAGAAAAGGTAGGTGTGTTACAGACAACTTTTCTATAGAAAAGGTAGCTGTGTTACACACAACTTTTCTATAGAAATGGTAGCTGTGTTACAGACAACTTTTCTATAGAAAAGGTAGCTGTGTTACAGACAAATTTTCTATAGAAAAGGTAGCTGTGTTACAGACAACTTTTCTATAGAAAAGGTAGCTGTGTTACAGACAAATTTTCTATAGAAAAGTTTGCCGTGTTACAGACAACTTTTCTATAGAAAAGGTTGTTGTGTTACAGACAACTTTCCTATAGAAAAGGTTGTTGTGTTACAGACAACTTTTCTATAGAAAAAGCTGCTGTATTAGAGACAACTTTTCTATAAAAAAAGTTGCTGTGTTACAGACAACGTTTCTATAGACAAAGTTTCTATGTTTCAGAAAACTTTTCTATAGAAAAAGTTGCTCTGTTTCAGACAACTTTTTTACAGAAAAAGTTGCTCTTTTTCAGACATCTTTTCTATAGAAAGTAACTCTGTTACAGAAAACTTTTCTATAAAAAAAGTTGCCCTGTTTCAGATAACATTTCTATAGAAAACTTTCCCCTTTTTGAGACTATTTTCCCACAGAAAACGATACTTTGTTTCAGACTACTTTTCTATAGAAAAAGTTGCTCTGTTACAGACAACTTTTCTATAGAAAATGTTGCCCTTTTTCAGACAACTTTTGTATACCAAAAGTTGCCCTGTTTCTGACAACTTTTTTATAGAAAAATTCGTCCTGTTTCAGGCAACTTTTCTATAGAAAAAGTTGCTCTGTTTCAGGCAACTTTTCTATAGAAAAAGTTGCTCTGTTTCAGATAACTTTTCTATAGAAAAAGTTGCTCTGTTACAGACAACTTTTCTATAGAAAAAGTTGCCCTGTTTCAGACAAATTTTCTATAGAAAAATTACACTATTTCAGACTACTTTTCTATAGAAAATGCTGCTCTGTTCAATCCTCCCTCATCTATTTATTTAAACCTATAGAACAAAAAAAGCTGTGAAAATATAAAAAATTTTTAATAGAAGGAACATTATGCCTGGCATGAGAAATATACACTCAAAGTATGTAAGTATTCAACTAAAGTACAAGTACTTGTAATAAGAAAAAAAAAAACAGTTGTTAAATTTATTTTCCGAAAAAAAACAAGAAAAAACGAATATAATAAACAGAAAATAAATGGAAAGAATGGAGTTTACATGAATGGATGGATGATGCTTATACTATATAGTAAAGAAATCTGAAAGAAATGAGCTCTAAATAAACATTTATTCGCCTTCAACCAAAAAAAAAAAAGGGGAGTGAATATGTTTGGTCACCAAACAACACATTCGCAATATAAATGTTATATGTCCTTAACAAAATGTTGGCACAACTTAAACAAGAAGATGAGGCAAAAAATTATGTCTCCAAGTAGCAATTATACCGAAACAACCAACCAAGTTTGTTTTCTCCTTATAAACAATTAACATGACACTCAACTTGGGAGTCTGTTTTCTTTTTTTTTTCTAAAAAAAACTTTATATTAAAAACAGGGAAAATTACAACATGTTTTTGTGTTTTACTTTTTAATCAATTTAAAATTTTTGTTTAATTCAAAATTTTAAATATTTATATAACACGATATGTTTTTGGGAAAAACTTTTACTTTTTCTGGTCGGATAAAGTTTCTTTTACAAATTTGTGAAATTTTTGTAAAATTGAAGAAGAATTTTTCTTGTAAGTTAACAGTGTTGAAAAATTAATGTAAACATACATAATTTCATAAGTTCCAAAAAAGACTTGTCAAATAAAAAAAAAAAAAAAACAAGTTAAATTTGTTTATTAGCAGCCTTTTTTAAAGGTTTTATAAAGTTACATTTCTGTACTATTGTTATTTTAATGCCCCTACTTTTAAGCCCAAAGACCCTACCTAAGGCCGATCACTTTTTTCTTTCAAACATATTTTAGTGCAGTACTTTTAAAATACATTATAACCGAATATAATTAACTCTCACTTGTTTAAACAACATATTATTAAAAAATTTATAAAAACAAAAAAAATTGCTGCTTTTTAGCTCGTACCCAACTACAGTTTTTCTTAATGGAACTAAAAGTAAAACACAACCAAATTGCCCATTGGTGTCATCCACAGAAACCTATAATTATTTAAACATGCAATAACATGACCCTTAAATAAAAATATATGGCCCAATAATTAGTCCGTCAAAGAGACAGACAGACAGACAGCAGCCAGGAAGGCAGGCGGCCTAACTGGCTGGCTGCCTAAGCTAACTGGACAAAGGACTACCTCAATATTTTTCAAGTTGTTAGCAAGTAAACGTACTTTGCGAGTATGTTCAAAAATGTGTTTGAGCAAAAAGTTACTTACTTTTCAATATTTAATACACGTAGTCTGATCATTAAGTTTATGTTCAATGATTATGGATGTTAAATTAAAAACAAAGTGTACTTGAACCATACGATATAAACTTAAAAACAAAAAAATATATGAATAGTTTTAATAACAATGATTAGCAGCGAGTTGATTATAATTTTTGAGTAGAACATCAATTGTTATTGTTTCCTTATTTATTTTTTACATAACAGTAGCTTAATACGTTTAAACAACATACTTTTCATTTCAAAAATTTTTAATTTATTTTGTGTGTATTTCTTTATTTATTACCGGAAGCTGTTATATTGGTATTTAATTATTTAGGTCAGTTAAGGGAACAGAATAACTTTTTTCTATAGAAAAGTTGTCTGTAATAGAGCAACTATTCTTTTATAGAAAAGTTGTTTGTAACCTAGCAACTTTTTCTTGTACACAGCAACCTTTTTTATAGAAAGTTGTCTATAACACAGCAATCTTTTTTATAGAAAAGTTGTCTATAACACAGCAACTTTTTCTATGGAAAAGTTGTCTATAACACAGCAACTTTTTCTATGGAAAAGTTGTCTATAACACAGCAACTTTTTCTATAGAAAAGTTGTCTGTAACAGCGAAATTTTTTCTATAGAAAAGTTGTCTGTAACAGAGAAACTTTTTATATAGAAAAGTTGTCTGTAACAGAGAAACTTTTTTTATAGAAAAGTTGTCCGTAACAGAGCAACTTTTTCTATAGAAAAGTTGTCAGTAACAGAGCAACTTTTGTTGTCTGTAACAGAGCAACTTTTTTCTATAGAAAAGTTGTCTGTAACAAAGCAACTTTTTCTATAGAAAAGTTGTCTGTAACAAAGCACTTTTTCTATAGAAAAGTTGTCTGTAACACAGCGACTTTTTCTATAAAAAGTTGTATGTAACACAGCGTCTTTTTCTATAGAAAAGTTGTCTGTAACACAGCGACTTTTTCTATAGAAAAGTTGTCTGTAACACTGCGACTTTTTCTATGGAAAAGTTGTCTGTAACACAGCGACTTTTTCTATAGAAAAGTTGTCTGTAACACAGCGTCTTTTTCTATAGAAAAGTTGTCTGCAACACAGCGACTTTTTCTATAGAAAAGTTGTCTGTAACACAGCGATTTTTTTCTATAGAAAAGTTGTCTGCAACACAGCGACTTTTTCTATAGAAAAGTTGTCTGTAACAGAGCATCTTTTTCTATAAAAAAGTTGTCTGTAAGAGAGCAACTTTTTCTATAGAAAAGTTGTCTGTAACAGACCAACTTTTGCTCTGTAACACAGCAACTTTTTCTATAGAAAGGTTGTCTGTAACAGAGCAACTTTTTTCATAGAAAAGTTGTCTGTAACAGGGCAACTTTTTCTATAGAAAAGTTGTCTGTAACAGAGCTACTTTTTCTATAGAAAAATACCTACTTTACTATTATCTAAACTGAAACATTTACGTGACATGCTGAATCAAGGGTTAATGTAATAATATAACTCCAAACAAATCGTTATAATAGACAATTAAAAATAGATTAAGTATTTTATATTATTAAACTTTAAATATTACTTCGTTGGATAGAATGTTGTGGTCATTTTACAAATTTCCATAGGTTTTGTCATGAAGACAATTTAAATTTTTATTCCAGTATACATTTTTCCGATGTTGGATTCAAAAGCTGGCTTTTATTTATTTCAGCTAAATATTTTCTAACCATTACATGACATATACTAATACAATAATTTTATTGTTTCCCAGCAAAAACTTTCATTCAAAAGTATTAAAAATCAAAATATTAAGGCAAAAGAGAAAGTACTTGCGTATGTATATAGTTGTTTATAAGTCATTACTAGACTCCTTCTAAGTCATGCAGACGGTATGTAGTAGTCATTGAAAAGTAAGTTCTGGGGTAAGTACAAGTTATTACCAATTAGTTAGTTACCTATGTTAATAGATAAGTGGTTACAATTAAATGTCTTTACCAAAGTTTTTGCTAGAGTTTTTGTTTCATAATTAAAATGAAATTATAAACATTTTGATAAAATGTTTAATTATTCAAATTAATTTAAACAAATTTATAGCAAATTTTCATAATGAAGTCACATTTAGAAGAAGAAACAACAGCGCTTAAAATGACAAATTATATAAATTTCTTAATTTGCTTAATTTGTTTACCGCTATTAACCGCTAAAAAGGTAAAATATAATTAATAACATTATTTTAATAATGCATTACGAATGTTATTATTTTAATTAAAAAAATAATAATTAAAACAGTACGCCATCTATACACATTTAGAGTGTCCCCAACCACATGTTGAAATCGTAACGGATTACAATTGTACTTTGGTAAAAAATTCCAAAGGATTTTTAACCATGAATACAGGATTTAAATTCAAACGTGATCTCCACAATATAATGGCTAATTTCCAGGTGAAAATAAAACGTGGCCCAACTCTATACGAAACTTATTTGAATATGAATATAGATATTTGTGAAGCTTTGAGTGCGGCACATAAACATTTTCTCTTGAAAATGATTTCCCTGGAAATATTACGCACCAGTAATTTACCACTCGAATGTCCTTTGAAAAAGGTAAGACATAGTAATAGGATAAAATTCCGAATATTAAAATACAAGTGGCTTTTTTGTTAACTTTCAGAATGTGTATTATTTTATTAGAAATTTTACCATAAATGATTATTACATACCGCCCTATGTACCCGAATTGGAATTTTCTACTTATTGTGATTTTTATGTGAATAAACGTAAATATTTGACTTTTAATTCATTCGGCAAGATTGTCGATTCCAAGAGGCGTAATAGAAATTCTCTGACGATTGTTAAAATATAATGAAGAAATTATGTGCGCTCAGTAAAATCGGTTTTATGAGCCTAAATAATAAAACTCATTGTCATTATCTTCTTCATATCTACTTTATTTTTCTGATTTTGAATTTCTCGTAAGTATTATTATTAGTCGTTGAAAATTAAGTTGTTGCATCATTACCATGTTTTTGGTGGAATGGTAAGGGATTGTACTTACCCAAAAACTTACTTTTCAATGGTCGTCTGCATTACTTAGAAGGACTGTAGTAATGACTTACAAAAACTTTATATGTAAGTACTTACTTGTAAGCATTGACATTTTCTATTAAAATTTCATTTTTAAGGCAAACATAGTAATTTTGTGTGAAAGCCGTTTGCTGGGGTCACGTTACCTTGATGAATATTCCCCATCTTGTTGTTATTGCAATTTCGGGAAAAAGAAATGCTACCAGTACCGCTTTCTGTTGTGACTATAGAATTATTATCAAATGTATCCTTATCTATAGAAAAGTTGTCTGTAACAGAGCAACTTTTTCTATAGAAAAGTTATTTGTAACAGAGCAACTTTTTCTATAGAAAAGTTGTCTGAAATAGAGCAACTTTTTCTATAGAAAAATTGTCTGAAATAGAGCAACTTTTTCTATAGAAAAGTTGTCTGAAATAGAGCAACTTTTTCTATAGAAAAGTTGTCTGAAATAGAGCAACTTTTTCTATAGAAAAGTTGTCTGTAACAGAACAACTTTTTCTATAGAAAAGTTGTCTGTAACAGATCAACTTTTTCTATAGAAAAGTTGTCTGTAACAGAGCAACTTTTTCTATAGAAAAGTTGTCTGTAACAGAGCAACTTTTTCTATAGAAAAGTTGTCTGTAACAGAGCAACTTTTTCTATAGAAAAGTTTCTGTAACAGAGCAACTTTTCTATAGAAAAGTTGTCTGTAACAGAGCAACTTTTTCTATAGAAAAGTTGTCTGTAACAGAGCAACTTTTTCTATAGAAAAGTTGTCTGTAACAGAGCAACTTTTCTATAGAAAAGTTGTCTGTAACAGAGCAACTTTTCTATAGAAAAGTTGTCTGTAACAGAGCAACTTTTTCTATAGAAAAGTTGTCTGTAACAGAGCAACTTTTTCTATAGAAAAGTTGTCTGTAACAGAGCAACTTTTTCTATAGAAAAGTTGTCTGTAACAGAGCAACTTTTTCTATAGAAAAGTTGTCTGTAACAGAGCAACTTTTTCTATAGAAAAGTTGTCTGTAACAGATCAACTTTTTCTATAGAAAAGTTGTCTGTAACAGAGCAACTTTTTCTATAGAAAAGTTGTCTGTAACAGAGCAACTTTTTCTATAGAAAAGTTGTCTGTAACAGAGCAACTTTTTCTATAGAAAAGTTGTCTGTAACAGAGCAACTTTTCTAGAAAGTTGTCTGTAACAGAGCAACTTGCTCGTATTAACGACCGATGCACATGAAATTCGGTGGGAATATTTACTTCCTATAAACCTTGTTTATATCGAATTTCACCGCTGTACCCTTATTTTAAAGTCAGTAATGAGTGTTTCTGATGGGGACTTTATACGATGAATAGAGCAATTATGGATCGATCATCGTAAAATCTAGTGCAGACAGTTTGGTTCGTATTTTTAATCCAGTTCTGATTTCTTAAACTATATTTCGGTGGACTATATGTATGGGAGCTACTTAGGTGAAAAAATCGTCCGATATTTCTAGCTCTTTCCTTTCGGGCATTATCTTGGTTTCAACCGAAAGATACACCGACAGACGAACTAACATGGCTAAATTGTTGTAGAATCTAATAAGGATCTATAATATATACTTCCTTGGACTAAAAACAGATTTTCTTCATTGAAACGTTATTCTTTGAATTACAACCAATTTTATAAATCCAGTTCTAATATAGTAATATGAAGAATTTTGAATAAAAGTGCAGCTTTAGCTACATTAAAGAATAGCGCGCTATATCGTAAATATCTGCCTTGTAAAAAAAACCAATCGGCTTACATTGTTAACATCATCCTACATGTTGCTTATTCAACATAACTCATTTAAAATTTTGACATTTTGCTAATCCTATTATTATCTTCAATTACATCACCTGCTTTGCCAAAAAGCAAAGCCAAACAACACTATCCTTTCACTGCCTTAAAATAACCCTACAGCGAAATGCCTTTAGCAACTACGAAACACAACATACCATGTCATTTGCATATTTAATATACTCTTGTAGTATATTTAACTTATTTTAGCTGTAAACATGAACAATTTAATTACAACATTAAATGCATTTCAGTTTCATTGCAACGAAAGTTTCGCAAAAAAAAAAGTAATAATAATTATTTTATCAATGTGTTTTGCATACGACTTATATGATTATTTAATAATTTGGGAATATCTGCGAAAACGCCTTCAGACATTTGGTTTTATTTTAACTGTCACTGGTCACACAACTTGAAAATATTGTTTAATGCAACATGTTATTGCTGTTCTTGTTGATGATGATGACAATGATGATGTTGCAATAATTTGTAATTATCTTTTCCACCATTTACATGTTCACGTACTTGTTGTAGTCGTAAAATTTAATTTTAAATTATTTATTAAGTATTCATCATTTGGCCGATAGCATTTTATTGTAATGTGTTTTTTGTTTTAAGTAGAATTTTATTGATGCAGATGTAATATAATACAATTTTTATGTAGCGATAGTTAAAGTAGAATTTTGTAACATCTTTGATTTATGGAGGATAAACATGTTGGATTAGACGAAAGTATGGAATACTATGTTGTGCATGGAAATCGGCTTAGGTTTATCCATCTATAGTAGTTCATACTATATATAGTCTAAAGTTAAGCATAATCTCTAGTACAGGCTACATAATATAGTACACATGCTAGTCTATAGTCCAAACTTCGGTATAGTCTAGTCTATAGTCTAGTCTATAGTCTAGTCTATAGTCTAGTCTATAGTCTAGTCTATAGTCTAGTCTATAGTCTAGTCTATAGTCTAGTCTATAGTCTAGTCTATAGTCTAGTCTATAGTCTAGTCTATAGCCTAGACTTATCTTATTATAGACTATACTATTATGTACATCTCTATTCTAGCCGATGAAGGATCTTGTTGGACAGACACATTCATCATTGATCATTCTATGATCGTCATTCACATGTAAGAAAAATTTCGAAAAACTACAGCTTTGCTCAAAAAATATAAAATGTCAACAAGGTGATCATATATGAAATAAAATAACTACATCCACATTCAACTTAATACCATAAATTTTAACAGTTAGTAAATAAGCCTACCACGATCACTTAGGAATTTTTAACTCTAAACACTGCCATGACAAGCAAATGCCCAAAGCCTGCTTATAAATGCATCTGTTTTTCTTTGGCAGTTTAGTTTATTAAAATTGCAGAATGAAAAAACACTGTAATAAAAATATTCCTGCTCTTACTAATATCCTTTATGAAATGGCAGTCACAATATTAACTGCTACGCAAAATAAACTATTTCAACCGAAAATGCCCAAGGATGACATTTACGTAATGCCAACGACTTTGAGCGCTGAATAAAATAGTAATAAATTTATAACTCTAATTACTCTATGACGATGTCAGGTGATGAAACGTAATTTTATTTTAGACACTTTGAAAATGTCAAAAATATAAATTATGAATATGATTGATATGAAGGAGACAAGGTACTTACCCCCATATGCATAAATGCTTTATAAAGTTGTTGATGGTTTATAGCAGGAATTTTGTATGGAAAATGTGCGTAATAAACCTTAAATAAACAATTAATATCATTATTAATACGGAGGTTGTCTTTAGCCAATTTTACATTAAGAATATTTTGTTAAAAATAATAATAAAATTTCCTATAGATTGAAGACTTAAAAATCTGAAACCATTTCTAATTGATTTAAAACTTATTATAGTTTTTTTTTATTACTAAAATGTATTTTGTTTGTATTCTTAAATGAATTTCTATTAACTCAAATAAAATGTTTTCTTTAAAAAAAACATTTAATTGGTTATTTTAGCTTTATTGGAATTAAACAAAATTCCTTTTTATCTCCATACACAAACATACCACAGGACCACATGTATACTTAATCTTATTTAAATATGTAGTTTATGTGTATGTTTATAAATTAAATAATGTACATGGAAATGTAAATTAGATCTCCTAAAGATTTTTGGTGTTCTAAATTTCAAATAATTTGTAACATAAAAATTTTCATATTTTCTTGATGTTAAAAAATCGTGTCACTGGATAAAAAATATAGAAAGTTATTCTAATTCAGTTCTAGTTCAGTTCTAGTTCAGTTCTAGTTCAGTTCTAGTTCAGTTCTAGTTCAGTTCGTTCAGTTCTAGTTCAGTTCTAATTCAGTTCTAGTTCAGTTCTAGTTCAGTTCTAATTCAGTTCTAGTTCAGTTCTAGTTCAGTTCTAGTTCAGTTCTAGTTCAGTTCTAGTTCAGTTCTAGTTCAGTTCTAGTTCAGTTCTAGTTCAGTTCTAGTTCAGTTCTAGTTCAGTTCTAGTTCAGTTCTAGTTCAGTTCTAGTTCAGTTCTAGTTCAGTTCTAGTTCAGTTCTAGTTCAGTTCTAGTTCAGTTCTAGTTCAGTTCTAGTTTCAGTTCTAGTTCAGTTCTAGTTCAGTTCTAGTTCAGTTCTAGTTCAGTTCTAGTTCAGTTCTAGTTTCAGTTCTAGTTCAGTTCTAGTTCAGTTCTAGTTCAGTTCTAGTTCAGTCTAGTTCAGTTCTAGTTTCAGTTCTAGTCAGTTCTAGTCAGTTCTAGTTCAGTTCTAGTTCAGTTCTAGTTCAGTTCTAGTCAGTTCTAGTTCAGTTCTAGTTCAGTTCTAGTTCAGTTCTAGTTCAGTTCTAGTTCGTTCTAGTTCAGTTCTAGTTCAGTTTCTAGGTCAGTTCTAGTTCAGTTCTAGTTCAGTTCTAGTTCAGTTCTAGTTCAGTTCTAGTTCAGTTCTAGTTCAGTTCTAGTTCAGTTCTAGTTCAGTTCTAGTTCAGTTCTAGTTCAGTTCTAGTTCAGTTCTAGTTCAGTTTCTAGTTCAGTTCTAGTCAGTTCTAGTTTCAGTTCTAGTCAGTTCTAGTTCAGTCTAGTCCGTTCTAGTTCAGTTCTAGTTCAGTTCTAGTTCAGTCTAGTTCAGTTCTAGTTCAGTCTAGTTCAGTTCTAGTTCAGTTCTAGTTCAGTTCTAGTTCAGTTCTAGTTCAGTTCTAGTTCAGTTCTAGTTCATTTCTAGTTCATTCTAGTTCAGTTCTAGTTCAGTTCTAGTAGTTCTAGTCAGTTCTAGTTCAGTTCAGTTCTAGTTCAGTTCTAGTTCAGTTCAGTTCTAGTTCAGTTCTAGTTCAGTTCTAGTTCAGTTCTAGTTCAGTTCTAGTTCAGTTCTAGTTCAGTTCAGTAGTTCAGTTCTAGTTCAGTTCTAGTTCAGTTTCTAGTTCAGTTCAGTCTATTCAGTTCTAGTTCAGTTCTAGTTCAGTTCTAGTTCAGTTCTAGTTCAGTTCTAGTTCAGTTCTAGTTCAGTTCTAGTTCAGTCTAGTTCAGTTCGTCGTTCAGTTCTAGTTCAGTTCTAGTTCGTTCTAGTTCAGTTCTAGTTCAGTTCTAGTTCAGCATTCTAGTTCAGTCATTTCTAGTTCAGTTCTAGTTCAGTTCTAGTTCAGTTCTAGTTCAGTTCTAGTTCAGTTCTAGTTCAGTTCTAGTTCAGTTCTAGTTCATCGTTTCAGTTCTAGTTCAGTTCTAGTTCAGTTTCTAGTTCAGTTTCTAGTTCAGTTCTAGTTCAGTTCTAGTTCAGTCAGTTTCTAGTTCAGGTTCTAGTTCAGTTCTAGTTCAGTTCTAGTTCAGTTCTAGTTCAGTTCTAGTTCAGTTCTAGTTCTAGTTCAGTTCTAGTTCAGTTCTAGTTCAGTTCTAGTTCAGTTCTAGTTCAGTTCTAGTTCAGTTCTAGTTCAGTTCAGTTCAGTTCAGTTCAGTTCTAGTTCTAGTTCAGTTCAGTTCTAGTTCTAGTTCAGTTCAGTTCTAGTTCAGTTCAGTTCAGTTCTAGTTCAGTTCAGTTCTAGTTCAGTTCTAGTTCAGTTCTAGTTCAGTTCTAGTTCAGTTCTAGTTCAGTTCTAGTTCAGTTCTAGTTCAGTTCTAGTTCAGTCTAGTTCAGTTCTAGTTCAGTTCTAGTTCGTTCTAGTTCAGTTCTAGTTCAGTTCTAGTTCAGTTCTAGTTCAGTTCTAGTTCAGTTCTAGTTCAGTTCTAGTTCAGTTCTAGTTCAGTTCTAGTTCAGTTCTAGTTCAGTTCTAGTTCAGTTCTAGTTCAGTTCTAGTTCAGTTCTAGTTCAGTTCTAGTTCAGTTCTAGTTTCAGTTTCTAGTTCAGTTATAGTTCAGTTCTAGTTCATTCTAGTTCAGTTCTAGTTCAGTTCTAGTTCAGTTCTAGTTCAGTTCTAGTTCAGTTCTAGTTCAGTTCTAGTTCAGTTTCTAGTTCAGTTCTAGTTCAGTTCTAGTTCAGTTCTATTCAGTCTAGTTCAGTTCTAGTTCAGTTCTAGTTCAGTTCCTAGTTCAGTTCTATTTCAGTCTAGTTCAGTTCGAGTTCAGTTCTAGTTCAGTTCTAGTTCCGCTCTATAATAGGGTAATCGAGATATTGATCCACTGACTAATTCAAATACTAGACTAACCTAATACATAGTTTTAGTCTGTTTATTACTAATTTTATAATTTGAGTACTGAATTTCGAGTTCGTCTTTGAATATTTCTAAGGTTATATTATACCATTTAAGTGCGTTACTTTTAGCAATATAGAGTTAAGTTTTCTAAGGAAGTTGTTATAGAAATGAAAAAAAAACTTTAGAAAAGAGAATAATAACGATTTAACTAACATGCCTTTTAGAAAACTTTATTATCAAATGCAATACTCAAACCACTAAACAAAATGAATATTTTCAAACTTAAATTTAAGAGTTGCCAAATATAGAAAATAGTTTTTATTATTTTGGTCATGTTTACAAATATCATTTATTGTGTAAGTATATAGATTTAAAGGACAAATCCCATTTCATTTTCAGATTCTCCTAGCGGCAGTATTGAAGGCGAACACCCAATTAATCCTTGAAGGCAATGGCAACCCTGCCTTCGGCACTGAACAAATTGAAAGGAATGCGAAATAAACAAGAAAATATTTTAAAATAAAATGGGGAACAAACACAAAGAAAAAAGAATGAAAAAAATTCCTAACAAAAGAACCCCAACTAAACTTTCAATATACAATTCATATAGAGAGAATATGCAAAAAAAAAGAAAGTAACAAAAACCAATTTTCTAAACTCATACGTTGGATTTAAACAAGAGTTTGCGCTACAATGCACATGAACTAAAAACTGCGTGTACGATATGAGAATATTAGTGCAGAGCAATGAAAGAAAACTTTGTTCTATGAAAAAAAGCAAAGAATTTTAATGAAAATTTTCAAAAATAAGGAAATCTACTTCGAAAATTTTCAATAAAAGAAAAGTTATTAAAAATTTTGTGTTAAAAGAAAATTTATTAAACATTTTTAATAATATATTTTAATTATTTTAAATTTTCTATTAAAGAAAATTCATACCAAATTTTCTAAAAAAGAATTTTTTAAATTTTCTATAACAGAATATTTATTTAAAATTTTCTATAAAAAGAAAATTTATCAAAAATTTCCTATAAAAAGAAAATTTTGTCGAAAATTTTCTATAAAATGAACATTTTGTCGAAAATTTTCTATATAATGAAAATTTTGTCGAAAATTGCCTATAAAAAGAAAATTTATCGAAAATTACCTATAAAAAGAGAATTTATCGAAAATTACCTATAAAAAGAAAATTTATCGAAAATTACCTATAAAAAAGAAAATTTAATGAAAATTTCCTATAAAAAGAAAATTTATCGAAAATTTCCTATAAAAAGAAAATTTATCGAAAATTTCCTATAAAAAGAAAATTTTTCGAAAATTTCCTAAAAAAAGAAAATTTTTCGAAAATTTCCTATAAAAAGAAAATTTATCGAAATTTCCTATGAAAAGAAAATTTATCGAAATTTCCTATGAAAAGAAAATTTATCGAAATTTCCTATGAAAGGAAAATTTATCGAAAATTTCCTAAAAAAAGATAATTTATCGAAAATTCCCTAAAAAAAAGATAATTAATCGAAAATTTCCTAAAAAAAAGAAAATTTATCGAAAATTTCCTAAAAAAAAGAAAATTTATCGAAAATTTCCTAAAAAAAAGAAAATTTATCGAAAATTTCCTAAAAAAAAAATTATCGAAAATTTGCTAAAAAAAGAAAATTTCTCGAAAATTTTGCTAAAAAAAAGAAAATTTCTCGAAAATTTGCTAAAAAAAGAAATTTCTCGAAAATTTGCTAAAAAAAGAAAATTTCTCGAAAATTTGCCTAAAAAAAAAGAAAATTTCTCGAAAATTATTGCTAAAAAAAAAGAAAAATTTCTCGAAAATTTGCTAAAAAAAAAGAAATTTCTCGAAAATTTGCTAAAAAAAAAAAGAAAATTCCTCGAAAATTTGCTAAAAAAAAGAAAATTTCTCGAAAATTTGCTAAAAAAAAAGAAAATTTCTCGAAAATTTCCTAAGAAAAGAAAATTTCTCTCGAAAATTTCCTAAAAAAAGAAAATTTCTCGAAAATTTCCTAAAAAGTAAATTTATCGAAAATTTTCCTAAAAAAAAAGAAAATTATCGAAAAATTTCCTAAAAAAAGAAAATTTATCGAAAATTTCCTAAAAAAAAGAAAATTTATCGAAAATTTCCTAAAAAAAAGAAAATTTATCGAAAATTTCCTAAAAAAAAAAAGAAAATTTATCGAAAATTTCCTAAAAAAAGAAAATTTATCGAAAATTTCCTAAAAAAAAAGAAAATTTAATCGAAAATTTCCTAAAAAAAAGGAATTTATCGAAAATTTCCTAAAAAAAGAAAATTTATCAAAAATTTCCTATAAAAAGAAAATTTATCGAAAATTTCCTAAAAAAAGAAAATTTATCGAAAATTTCCTAAAAAAAAGAAAATTTATCGAAAATTTCCTAAAAAAAGAAAATTTATCGAAAATTTCCTATAAAAAGAAAAATTTATCGAAAATTTCCTATAAAAAGAAAAATTTATCAAAAATTTCCTATAAAAAGAAAATTTATCGAAAATTTCCTATAAAAAGAAAATTTATCAAAAATTTCCTATAAAGAGAAAATTTATCGAAAATTTCCTATAAAATGAAAATTTATCGAACATTACCTATTAAAATAAAATTTATCGAAATTTTTTTTATAAAAAGAAAATTTATCGAATTTTATAGAAAAATTTTCGTAACATTTTCTCTTTATAGAAAATTTTCTATAAATATTTTTCGATAAATTTTCTTTCTGATTTAAAAGAAAACTATTCTTTTAAACTATTCGTTTAAAAATGGAGCAAAAAAAATCGCATAAAATTATTTTCTTTTAAATAAAACCTCCTAGAATCCTGTGTTTATGTATGTAAACATGTGTATATTTGTGTATGTATGTATGTTGCGCTAATATGTTGAATGTAAAAAGATACACACAATCATACAATTCTTAATGTTTCCTTCATATGAAATCACCAACCAACACAAATATACATATTCTCACTCACTTATATTAATACCAGAACAATGGCAGACATATACAAATAAAATACGCACATGAATCCGTCTGTTAACCTTATATGTATTACATTTTTGTTGTTGTTTTCATGCTTCTATTCGATGCCATTCACAACTACATGTCCTGCGTATAAATGCTGCCTACAGAATGGGAGAGTTTAGTCATATGTGTGGGAGTGGGGGTTATCATGTTGTATGAGTAATACTATTTTGCTAAAACACTCATACGTACAAAAATACACATGCTGCCGCATTATGTATCCCCACAAACATGCATACATACATACATACACTTCTATTTAAAGGTAGAGGAAAATAATAATAAACATGTGCTCTTATCGATTTTGTAAGCTCACGAAATTCAGACAATGGCTTTTAGTTGTTGTTGACTATATTGCCGCTCTGTATTGTATTTTGTAGAATATATGTATGTACATGTTTGTTGTTATTTGTGTTGTTGTAGTTTTCTTTTTACTAACTGAAAGAACTTTCTCTCTCAGTATGTTTTTCTTTACAGTTTAGCTGGTAGACAATATTATCCATTACTTTTATATTTTCTTGTAGATTTTACTCAATTTTTTAGAAAATTTCTTTTCTTTTTTAAGTTTATTTACAGGGGAAATTTTTTCTTTTTTTTATATTTTTGGCCTCAAACGTGTGTCTTTTTAATATGCTTGAGGTAAAATTAATTTTTGGAAAAATAACATATATTTATGTATGCCTGCATTTGTTTTTTTGAGTATTTTTATTTTTTACTGGAAATTTATTAAGAATGTTTTATAATTCCAGTTTTGGATTTAAGCTTTTAAAATATAAATTACAACTGAGTATTTGAAATAATTGGTAGTTATAAACAATAACAATATTTTAAACTGTATAATTAGCTAAACCAATTTGCATCTAGAGTTTAATGAATTCGTTAAGTGTTGAAAAGTTTGTTTATCGTCAACAGTTGGTCAACAAAAATTTGTTCTTAAAATATTTTGCCTGATTGTACCTTTTTACTTG
This sequence comes from Lucilia sericata, assembly GCF_015586225.1. Classification (NCBI taxonomy): domain Eukaryota; kingdom Metazoa; phylum Arthropoda; class Insecta; order Diptera; family Calliphoridae; genus Lucilia; species Lucilia sericata. The sequence continues at coordinate 33,804 of NW_023996178.1, read as the reverse complement.
TTTCTATATTGATTTCACTCCTCAATGCCAATGATACTAATATGTTTCTATATAATTGCTAAAAACATCTTGTTATATTTTATCTATTTCCATCTAAATAGCCTTTTTGCTATTAATTTTAAGTTATATTGAATTCTGAATATAAACCTCAACTTATAGTTTTCTATTTAATTTTCCTAAAATGAAGTTCATGCACTAGACTTGCCCCTAAAAATAAAAATTTTCTTTGGATGTTCAGTTCTAGTTCAGTTCTAGTTCAGTTCTAGTTCAGTTCAGTTCAGTTCTAGTTCAGTTCTAGTTCAGTTCTAGTTCAGTTCTAGTCAGTTCTAGTTCAGTTCTAGTTCAGTTCTAGTTCAGTTCTAGTTCAGTTCTAGTTCAGTTCTAGTTCAGTTCTAGTTCAGTTCTAGTTCAGTTCTAGTTCAGTTCTAGTTCAGTTCTAGTTCAGTTCTAGTTCAGTTCTAGTTCAGTTCTAGTTCAGTTCTAGTTCAGTTCTAGTTCAGTTCTAGTTCAGTTCTAGTTCAGTTCTAGTTCAGTTCTAGTTCAGTTCTAGTTCAGTTCTAGTTCAGTCTAGTTCAGTTCTAGTTCAGTTCTAGTTCAGTTCTAGTTCAGTTCTAGTTCAGTTCTAGTTCAGTTCTAGTTCAGTAGTTCAGTTCTAGTTCAGTTCTAGTTCAGTTCTAGTTCAGTTCTAGTTCAGTTCTAGTTCAGTTCTAGTTCAGTTCTAGTTCAGTTCTAGTTCAGTTCTAGTTCAGTTCTAGTTCAGTTCTAGTTCAGTTCTAGTTCAGTTCTAGTTCAGTTCTAGTTCAGTTCTAGTTCAGTTCTAGTTCAGTTCTAGTTCAGTTCTAGTTCAGTTCTAGTTCAGTTCTAGTTCAGTTCTAGTTCAGTTCTAGTTCAGTTCTAGTTCAGTTCTAGTTCAGTTCTAGTTCATTCTAGTTCATTCTAGTTCAGTTCTAGTTCAGTTCAGTTCAGTTCTAGTTCAGTTCTAGTTCAGTTCTAGTTCAGTTCTAGTTCAGTTCTAGTTCAGTTCTAGTTCAGTTCTAGTTCAGTTCTAGTTCAGTTCTAGTTCAGTTCTAGTTCAGTTCTAGTTCAGTTCTAGTTCAGTTCTAGTTCAGTTCTAGTTCAGTTCTAGTTCAGTTCTAGTTCAGTTCTAGTTCAGTTCTAGTTCAGTTCTAGTTCAGTTTCTAGTTCAGTTCTAGTTCAGTTCTAGTTCAGTTCTAGTTCAGTTCTAGTTCAGTTCTAGTTCAGTTCTAGTTCAGTTCTAGTTCAGTTCTAGTTCAGTTCTAGTTCAGTTCTAGTTCAGTTCTAGTTCAGTTCTAGTTCAGTTCTAGTTCAGTTCTAGTTCAGTTCTAGTTCAGTTCTAGTTCAGTTCTAGTTCAGTTCTAGTTCAGTTCTAGTTCAGTTCTAGTTCAGTTCTAGTTCAGTTCTAGTTCAGTTCTAGTTCAGTTCTAGTTCAGTTCTAGTTCGGTTCTAGTTCAGTTCTAGTTCAGTTCTAGTTCAGTTCTAGTTCAGTTCTAGTTCAGTTCTAGTTCAGTTCTAGTTAGTTTAGTTCTAGTTCATTCTAGTTCAGTTCTAGTTCAGTTCTAGTTCAGTTCTAGTTCAGTTCTAGTTCAGTTCTAGTTCAGTTCTAGTTCAGTTCTAGTTCAGTTCTAGTTCAGTTCTAGTTCAGTTCTAGTTCAGTTCTAGTTCAGTTCTAGTTCAGTTCTAGTTCAGTTCTAGTTCAGTTCTAGCAGTTCAGTTCAGAGTTCAGTTCTAGTTCAGTTCTAGTTCAGTTCTAGTTCAGTTCTAGTTCAGTTCTAGTTCAGTTCTAGTTCAGTTCTAGTTCAGTTCTAGTTCAGTTCTAGTTCAGTTCTAGTTCAGTTCTAGTTCAGTTCTAGTTCAGTTCTAGTTCAGTTCTAGTTCAGTTCTAGTTCAGTTCTAGTTCAGTTCTAGTTCAGTTCTAGTTCAGTTCTAGTTCAGTTCTAGTTCAGTTCTAGTTCAGTTCTAGTTCAGTTCTAGTTCAGTTCTAGTTCAGTTCTAGTTCAGTTCTAGTTCAGTTCTAGTTCTAGTTCAGTTCTAGTTCAGTTCTAGTTCAGTTCTAGTTCAGTTCTAGTTCAGTTCTAGTTCAGTTCTAGTTCAGTTCTAGTTCATTCTAGTTCAGTTCTAGTTCAGTTCTAGTTCATTCTAGTTCAGTTCTAGTTCAGTTCTAGTTCAGTTCTAGTTCAGTTCTAGTTCAGTTCTAGTTCAGTTCTAGTTCAGTTCTAGTTCAGTTCTAGTTCAGTTCTAGTTCAGTTCTAGTTCAGTTCTAGTTCAGTTCTAGTTCAGTTCTAGTTCAGTTCTAGTTCAGTTCTAGTTCAGTTCTAGTTCAGTTCTAGTTCAGTTCTAGTTCAGTTCTAGTTCAGTTCTAGTTCAGTTCTAGTTCAGTTCTAGTTCAGTTCTAGTTCAGTTCTAGTTCAGTTCTAGTTCAGTTCTAGTTCAGTTCTAGTTCAGTTCTAGTTCAGTTCTAGTTCAGTTCTAGTTCAGTTCTAGTTCAGTTCTAGTTCAGTTCTAGTTCAGTTTAGTTCTAGTTCAGTTCTAGTTCAGTTCTAGTTCAGTTCTAGTTCAGTTCTAGTTCAGTTCTAGTTCAGTTCTAGTTCAGTTCTAGTTCAGTTCTAGTTCAGTTCTAGTTCAGTTCTAGTTCAGTTCTAGTTCAGTTCTAGTTCAGTTCTAGTTCAGTTCTAGTTCAGTTCTAGTTCAGTTCTAGTTCAGTTCTAGTTCAGTTCTAGTTCAGTTCTAGTTCAGTTCTAGTTCAGTTCTAGTTCAGTTCTAGTTCAGTTCTAGTTCAGTTCTAGTTCAGTTCTAGTTCAGTTCTAGTTCAGTTCTAGTTCAGTTCTAGTTCAGTTCTAGTTCAGTTCTAGTTCAGTTCTAGTTCAGTTCTAGTTCAGTTCTAGTTCAGTTCTAGTTCAGTTCTAGTTCAGTTCTAGTTCAGTTTAGTTCAGTTCTAGTTCAGTTCTAGTTCAGTTCTAGTTCAGTTCTAGTTCAGTTCTAGTTCAGTTCTAGTTCAGTTCTAGTTCAGTTCTAGTTCAGTTCTAGTTCAGTTCTAGTTCAGTTCTAGTTCAGTTCTAGTTCAGTTCTAGTTCAGTTCTAGTTCAGTTCTAGTTCAGTTCTAGTTCAGTTCTAGTCAGTTCTAGTTCAGTTCTAGTTCAGTTCTAGTTCAGTTTCTAGTTCAGTTCTAGTTCAGTTCTAGTTCTAGTTCAGTTCTAGTTCAGTTCTAGTTCTAGTTCAGTTCTAGTTCAGTTCCAAACTCTGTAACTATTTTCTTTAATACAATCCCTGAAAACTTTTATGACACCCCTCGTCTACACCTATTCGCATATAAATTCTTATAGCCATCATTTTATAACCAACCATTATTATTGGCTTTAATGTTTCATATTGTAACCAAAAGTTTTATTATTTTCTTTCGCCAGCGAGACAACAATCTTACGAATGAGGAAAATGTTAAAAAAATATAAAGAAAATGTGAAAAATAAGAGAAAAGCAAGATGTAGAGAAGAAATCTTCATAAAAATTTAACTACATTTTAACGCGAATTTCAATTTGGAACGGATATAATTTATAGACGACTGACTTTCATGATACAACACGTAAAACTATGTAGCAGTAAAAATAAATACGGAATACAAACATGCAACAACACTCTTTCAACGCAAAATCATATTACCCGAACTGTCAATATACAAACATACGAATATACAATAGCTTCTAATGTTCAAAACCTTACAGGAGAGTAGGATTAAAGTTAACAGGAAATAACTAAGGAGGGATAAAGAATCAAATTGAATTGGAAGGTATGAATTATCTTCCAGGAGTTTGGTTTCTTATGTTCAATGTCTATTTCTATCTATACAATTTGTGAATTCATCTTAACAACATTCTGCTGTACTTGTCATCACATTAAAGAGGCACAATATTGTTGTTTACCCATCTTGCCACATCTCGTACACTAAAATATAAAGAATTGCAAATGTTGCAACATTGTCTGCCTGCATGTTTATCTGCAGTTGTATGTCGATGGTTGTGGTGTGTTGTGTTGTAAGTAAATGTTATTATATATTTTAATGTTATAAAATGGTTGCAACACATAAAAATAAAATACACATCTATAATGGCTGTAACGAGTTGAAGGTTTTTAAAAAAAGTTTCGTTTATTTTCCATAAAGAAATTGATTTAACAAATATTTAAATAGAAAAGAAACTGCTCGGCATTTTCTAACTAAACGACTAAAAATAAAAAAGTATAAAAGTCAATTTAACCAATTTTCTATAAATCATTTAAATCGTTGTATTTTTAAGAGAAATATTTTTCAATGCGAAATGATAATAAATTGATGATAAATACGAAAATGTTTACAACATTGAAAGAATATATCTTTAGAATACTATTGTGTAGTATGACTATGGAAAAATACCGAGGAAGGTAACTGCAAGTATTTCGTAGAAATAAAGTATACAAACCCCCCAAAAATGTCTGCCTTTTGAAGGAGGATATAAAACTACAAATTTCATTGTAAAAAAATCGACTGTCTGCGCCTTGTTGTTGCATGTGAAATTTTTGGAAATAAATGAAAGTGGAGGATATTAGGGTGGAAATAATAATTGGAGTGAATTCATAGCTCGAACAGGATATAAAAATTTAAATTTTTTTTGCTAATCAATACAAAATTATCAATGACAATCCATAGACAATTTTTTAGACGAAACGAAGCAATTGCGAAATTATCCTGAATTTCTAAAAGTTATAATATTTCTTTGCAATATTCTATAATTCTTTTAAAAGCTTTCTGTCATTCCATCTCTCGCTAGGTTCTCTTAATAAAATTTAAACTCATTAAAATTTAAAAAAAGTTATCCCCTTAATGTACACATTGCACATCCCAACAAAATTTATCCCCACTTGGTATCTATTTAGTCTGCGTTTGATTTAATTTCTTTACTTTTTTCGCATCATTCTCAACTTATAAATTTTCATGCAGCGACGTTTCTTTCATATTTGCACAAATTGTAGCAGAGTAAACAGAATTTAATTTTACATTTCTCGGTATGTCGTCGAATCTATACAATGAGTAAACAAGTATTTTTATGTACAATGTAATAAATGTAACATGCTTAAACAAAGCTTTTGTCATACAATAGTCTTTAATTTCCCAGAAGTAAATAATTTTTGAAATTTTCCATAAATAGGAAAATTTTAAATTTCGTAAAAAAATACAAATTTTATCTTAATTTTTTAAATTAACCAATAAAAAAATTATGAAAATATAAAACTACAAATTTTTCTAGAAAAAATATCCAACAAAAATCTAGAAAATTAGTTCTGTTCTAGTTCTGTTCTAGTTCTGTTCTAGTTCTGTTCTAGTTCTGTTCTAGTTCTGTTCTAGTTCTGTTCTAGTTCTGTTCTAGTTCTGTTCTAGTTCTGTTCTAGTTCTGTTCTAGTTCTGTTCTAGTTCTGTTCTAGTTCTGTTCTAGTTCTGTTCTAGTTCTGTTCTAGTTCTGTTCTAGTTCTGTTCTAGTTCTGTTCTAGTTCTGTTCTAGTTCTGTTCTAGTTCTGTTCTAGTTCTGTTCTAGTTCTGTTCTAGTTCTGTTCTAGTTCTGTTCTGTTCTAGTTCTGTTCTAGTTCTGTTCTAGTTCTGTTCTAGTTCTGTTCTAGTTCTGTTCTAGTTCTGTTCTAGTTCTGTTCTAGTTCTGTTCTAGTTCTGTTCTAGTTCTGTTCTAGTTCTGTTCTAGTTCTGTTCTAGTTCTGTTCTAGTTCTGTTCTAGTTCTGTTCTAGTTCTGTTCTAGTTCTGTTCTAGTTCTGTTCTAGTTCTGTTCTAGTTCTGTTCTAGTTCTGTTCTAGTTCTGTTCTAGTTCTGTTCTAGTTCTGTTCTAGTTCTGTTCTAGTTCTGTTCTAGTTCTGTTCTAGTTCTGTTCTAGTTCTGTTCTAGTTCTGTTCTAGTTCTGTTCTAGTTCTGTTCTAGTTCTGTTCTAGTTCTGTTCTAATTCTGTTCTAGTTCTGTTCCAGTTCTGTTCCAGTTCTGTTCTAGTTCTGTTCTAGTTCTGTTCTAGTTCTGTTCTAGTTCTGTTCTAGTTCTGTTCTAGTTCTGTTCTAGTTCTGTTCCAGTTCTGTTCTAGTTCTGTTCTAGTTCTGTTCTAGTTCTGTTCTAGTTCTGTTCTAGTTCTGTTCTGTTCTAGTTCTGTTCTAGTTCTGTTCTAGTTCTGTTCTAGTTCTGTTCTAGTTCTGTTCTAGTTCTGTTCTAGTTCTGTTCTAGTTCTGTTCTAGTTCTGTTCTAGTTCTGTTCTAGTTCTGTTCTAGTTCTGTTCTAGTTCTGTTCTAGTTCTGTTCCAGTTCTGTTCTAGTTCTGTTCTAGTTCTGTTCTAGTTCTGTTCTAGTTCTGTTCTAGTTCTGTTCTAGTTCTGTTCTAGTTCTGTTCTAGTTCTGTTCTAGTTCTGTTCTAGTTCTGTTCTAGTTCTGTTCTAGTTCTGTTCTAGTTCTGTTCTAGTTCTGCTAGTTCTGTTCTAGTTCTGTTCTAGTTCTGTTCTAGTTCTGTTCTAGTTCTCTTCTAGTTCTGTTCTAGTTCTGTTCTAGTTCTGTTCTAGTTCTGTTCTAGTTCTAGTTCTGTTCTAGTTCTGTTCTAGTTCTAGTTCTGTTCTAGTTCTGTTCTAGTTCTGTTCTAGTTCTGTTCTAGTTCTCTTCTTCTTTCTCTGTTCTAGTTCTGTTCTAGTTCTGTTCTAGTTCTGTTCTAGTTCTGTTCTGTTCTAGTTCTGTTCTGTTCTAGTTCTGTTCTAGTTCTGTTCTAGTTCTGTTCTAGTTCTGTTCTAGTTCTGTTCTAGTTCTGTTCTAGTTCTGTTCTAGTTCTGTTCTAGTTCTGTTCTAGTTCTGTTCTAGTTCTGTTCTAGTTCTGTTCTAGTTCTGTTCTAGTTCTGTTCTAGTTCTGTTCTAGTTCTGTTCTAGTTCTGTTCTAGTTCTGTTCTAGTTCTGTTCTAGTTCTGTTCTAGTTCTGTTCTAGTTCTGTTCTAGTTCTGTTCTAGTTCTGTTCTAGTTCTGTTCTAGTTCTGTTCTAGTTCTGTTCTAGTTCTGTTCTAGTTCTGTTCTAGTTCTGTTCTAGTTCTGTTCTAGTTCTGTTCTAGTTCTGTTCTAGTTCTGTTCTAGTTCTGTTCTAGTTCTGTTCTAGTTCTGTTCTAGTTCTGTTCTAGTTTGTTCTAGTTCTGTTGTTCTGTTCTAGTTCTGTTCTAGTTCTGTTCTAGTCTGTTCTGTCTAGTTCTGTTCTAGTTCTGTTCTAGTTCTGTTCTAGTTCTGTTCTAGTTCTGTTCTAGATCTGTTCTAGTTCTGTTCTAGTTCTGTTCTAGTTCTGTTCTAGTTCTGTTCTAGTTCTGTTCTAGTTTTGTTCTAGTTTTGTTCTAGTTCTGCCCTAGTTCTGTTTAGTTTAGTTCAGTTCTAGTTCTGTTCTAGTTCTGTTCTAGTTCTGTTCTAGTTCAGTTCTAGTTCTGTTCTAGTTCTGTTCTAGTTCTGTTCTAGTTCTGTTCTAGTTCTGTTCAGTTCTAGTTCAGTTCTAGTTCAGTTCTAGTTCAGTTCTAGTTCAGTTCTAGTTCAGTTCTAGTTCAGTTCTAGTTCAGTTCTAGTTCAGTTCTAGTTCAGTTCTAGTTCAGTTCTAGTTCAGTTCTAGTTCGGTTCTAGTTCAGTTCTAGTTCAGTTCTAGTTCAGTTCTAGTTCAGTTCTAGTTCATTCTAGTTCAGTTCTAGTTCAGTTCTAGTTCAGTTCTAGTTCAGTTCTAGTTCAGTTCTAGTTCAGTTCTAGTTCAGTAGTTCATTTCTAGTTCAGTTCTAGTTCAGTTCTAGTTCAGTTCTAGTTCAGTTCTAGTTCAGTTCTAGTTCAGTTCTAGTTCAGTTCTAGTTTACTTCTAGTTCAATTCTAGTTCAGTTCTACTTCAGTTGTACCTCAGTTCTACTGCAGTTTTCTTCAGTTCTAGTTCAGTTCTATTTCAGTCCTATGTCAGTTCTAGGTCACTTCAGTTAGAACAGATTTATGTCCCGTTCATGATGGGACATAAGTCTTATGTGTTTGTTGGTGAAACAAAAATTAAACACTAATTGCAATGTATTTTTAAGTCGTTTTAAAGGTCGGTATATTCTTATACCTATATTTTATATTTGTTAAGTTATTTTCTTGTGAATTAGGGTAGGATATAATCAAATAAAGTTAATAAAAGATTTCAAGTCTGCAATTGACTTCGTTAATATTATTTGTGTATACGTACCTACTTGGGAAACGTGAAATAGGAAAAATAAAAATCTATACATAAGTTTATAATTTAAGTAGAAATAAACAACTATCAAAAATAAAATTGCTCGAATAAATGTGATTAACTAAAAATTCTTGGATAAACGGATAAAATAACTGCTCTCGTTTTTATTTATAGGAAAATCGAGTTTTTATGATGAATATCGCATTCAATCCTTTCAAAACTGCTTCTTAAAACTATTTTTTAAATACGTTAATAATACATTTATTTAACATTTTTGGATAATTATTCTGAGTTTAATTTACTTCTTTTGAATTTCATTAGAAAAATGACCTTTACTTTAACATACTTTTTATTTCCCTCAATAACTTCCTGAATTTATTTTTAATTTTCTTTCAACTTTGTTTTTGTACACATTTCAATGTCCTTGACCACGCACTAATTAATTTCATTACTTTCCTTTGGCCTTGACCTTAATAAACATTTTTCCACCGCAAACAAATTGACAACAAGAATTTAAACCAAACCGCCAGCTAGCCTCATTAAGACCATAAAATGCTAATGAAATATTTTTTATTTTTCAAAAAACTTATGACTGTGATTTTGCTTAAAAGAAAATGTTACGAAAATTAAATGAAAGAAAACAAGTCAAGAAAAGTTTATTTAAACGCCCCTCACTTTTGACTAAAGACCAAATGGAAAAGACGGGTACTCAGTGAATTTGTGTTAAAAAATAAAACCTAAATGGTCATAAAATAAAGAACCAACAACCGACTACCATCCGCCATTTAAGACAACAATCTAATTAGACTCAATATAATTATCACGCCATTTCTATGGCCAACAAACAGAGGGTGTTAATGGCCAAAGAAGGAAACTGAAACCAAATACTGAAGAAGAACAACATAATAAGTAAATAAACGGAAGTTAAAACAATTTTAAAAGTAGACTTTTAAATGAATTTTACCACAAAAAAGTGGGTAAGGATAAAAGTTCGAGTAAAAACGACTATATAATGCCCTAAACATAATTAAATTGTAAACTCTGTAAAACAGTTAGTTTCGAATACTAATGCAAACTTAGTTCAGCAAAGTGAAAAACTTTGCAGTTTTTCTTAGTATATGTATTAAAAGACCATTGTTATGTTAATTGCTAAAATTACAAAATTATAATGTAACTCATCCTTCCTTTCTATGTTGCTATAGGGCATCAAAAAAACACAACATTTATGTTATATAGGTCAGTTATTATTTTTCTTCCAAGAAATTAATTTCTAATTAAATTTCCAAAAATTAGAAACATACAAAAAGATTTCTTTTAACAAAAAGGGTTGAATTTGACAAAAACTCATTTAAAATATAATTTTCCAGCCGCCTCTCTCTCTTCAACAAAAACTGACTCATTTAACGAATAGTTTTCAAGGATGCTTCCTTCCTAAATAAACAATTATGTACTTTGAAAAATTATAAAACGAATTGAGAGAATAAGAGAATATTATTAAGCTTAAAATACCAGGACAACAGAAAATTGGCAAGCGAAATATTTTATAACTCACAGTCATCTTTGTGTATGAATAGCAAGTATAGAATGGGAGAGCCAGGCATGGAAATTTGAGATTTGTGGAAAATCAAATGAGAACTGAACTAAAACTAATAAACTAGAAACTAAATTAGAATTGAACTACAACTAGAACTAAATCTAGAACTGAACTAGAACTGAACTAGAACTGAACTAGAACTGAACTAGAAACTGAACTAGAACTGAACTAGAACTGAACTAGAACTGAACTAGACCTGAACTAGAACTGAACTAGAACTGAACTAGAACTGAACTAGACCTACTGAACTAGAACTGAACTAGAACTGAACTAGAACTGAACTAGAACTAGAACTGAACTAGAACTGAACTAGAAACTGAACTAGAACTGAAACTAGAACCTGAACTGGAACTGAACTAGAACTGAACTAGAACTGAACTAGAACTGAACTAGAACTGAACTAGAACTGAACTAGAACTGAACTAGACTAGAACTAGAACTGAACTAGAACTGAACTAGAACTGAACTAGAACTGAACTAGAACTGAACTAGAACTGAACTAGAACTGAACTAGAACTGAACTAGAACTGAACTAGAACTGAACTAGAACTGAACTAGAACTGAACTAGAACTGAACTAGAACTGAACTAGAACTGAACTAGAACTGAACTAGAACTGAACTAGAACTGAACTAGAACTGAACTAGAACTGAACTAGAACTGAACTAGAACTGAACTAGAACTGAACTAGAACTGAACTAGAACTAGAACTAGAACTGAACTAGAACTGAACTAGAACTAAACTAGAACTGAACTAGAACTAGAACTGAACTGAACTAGAACTGAACTAGAACTGAACTAGAACTGAACTAGAACTGAACTAGAACTGAACTAGAACTGAACTAGAACTGAACTAGAACTGAACTAGAACTGAACTAGAACTGAACTAGAACTGAACTAGAACTGAACTAGAACTGAACTAGAACTGAACTAGAACTGAACTAGAACTGAACTAGAACTGAACTAGAACTGAACTAGAACTGAACTAGAACTGAACTAGAACTGAACTAGAACTGAACTAGAACTGAACTAGAACTGAACTAGAACTGAACTAGAACTGAACTAGAACTGAACTAGAACTGAACTAGAACTGAACTAGAACTGAACTAGAACTGAACTAGAACTGACTAGAACTGAACTAGAACTGAACTAGAACTGAACTAGAACTGAACTAGAACTGAACTAGAAGAACTAGAACTGAACTAGAACTGAACTAGAACTGAACTAGAACTGAACTAGAACTGAACTAGAACTGAACTAGAACTGAACTAGAACTAGAACTAGAACTGAACTAGAACTGAACTATAACTGAACTAGAACTGAACTAGAACTGAACTAGAACTGAACTAGAACTGAACTAGAACTGAACTAGAACTGAACTAGAACTGAACTAGAACTGAACTGAACTGAACTAGAACTGAACTAAACTGACAAGAACTGAACTAGACAACTGAACTAGAACTGAACTAGAACCTGAACTAGAACTGAACTAGAACTGAACTAGACTGAACTAGAAACGAACTAGAACTGAACTAGAACTGAACTAGAACTGAACTAGAACGAACTAGAACTGAACTAGAACTGAACTAGAACTGAACTAGAACTGAACTAGAACTGAACTAGAACTTGAACTAGAAACTGAACTAGACATGTACTAGAACTGAACTAGAATGAACTAGAACTGACTAGAACTGAACTAGAACTGTACTAGAACTGTACTAGAACTGAACTGAACTGTACTAGAAACTCGAACTGAACTAGAACAACTGAACTAGAACTGAACTAGAACTGAACTAGAACTGAACTAGAACTGAACTCGAACTGAACTCGAAACTGAAATAAAAACTGAACTAGAACTGCATTAGAATGAACTAGAAATGAACTAGAACTGAACTAGAAACTGAATTAGAACTGAACTAGAACTGAACTAGAACTGAACTAGAACTGAATTAGAACTGAACTAGAACTGAACTAGAACTGACTAAAATTTTCCATTGCACACAATAAATTCTTGTGACTAATTTCCTTAAGAAATGCTAATATTTCTTACAATAAAATAAAATTACATTGGTACTAAACTTTCCATCCCTGTTGTGAGTAGAAAATCTCTAATTAACTTTTTGTTTTTAAACACAAACACTCAACCAAATGCACACATAAAGATATTCTCTGTTATACAGACAAACATGTAAACTATGTTGCTCTTTTAAATGCTCTACAAAAACTTCTTTAAGGACTCCATTACAATTCCCCACCCTCGCCAATAACCTACTCTACTCATGATTATTACAGAATATTTATAATTTTCAATGTCAAGTAAAAAGTTTTGTACTTTTTTCTAATGCAGCAGCTGCTGCCACTGCTAACAGTAGTCGTTGTTCATTTATTTCATTCTTAATTTTTGAACTTATGGAAAATGTCCTTGTCCTTAGTTAGAATATGGTAAAGGACATCACAATGTTCCATATTTTAAATAGTAGTTTTCGTTATCATAGTGACTTAGTGGCTGTTGTAGTTGCTGTTAAAGCACAACAAAGGTCTATGGTGTAAATTTTTGTTGTAGCCATTCATTAATAGTTGTTACAGCGTAAGAGAGAGAGAGAGAAGAATTGGCGGGTGAGAAAAATAGTATATTTTAGTAAAAATGGGACAAATTCATTGTTGAGGTTTTTTAACTTTTGTTTGACCTTTTAACCAAGCAAAGCATCTAAAACTTTTGTTGTTAATGAACTCAAAGCAAATTTGGGTTAAAAAGTTGTAAGGGAAATTATAATAAAATTCAGCAAAACTTTAAGATTATAAAATAATTAATTAAACCTTTAATTTAAATATTTCTCACAGATGTTTAAATAATCTTTTAAATGACACTTGAGTAAATTCTTTATAACCATGAGACATTTTTAATCATAATTTATGTCTTTTTACAATTAACCCTTATAGCAGTTTTTTTTAAAATTTGCATTTCAATACTTAAAGCATTTTAAAATTTGATTATTTTCAGATGCACTTTAAAGGAATTTCGTATTCTACAAGAATTCACACGCTTTTTGTTCTGGTATATGGGAATTTTTTAGTGAAAGGGTTGATTTGGATTTTTGAATTCTGATAAATTTATGTAAATCCATGCAAATTATGCAACGACAAAGAAAAGGTATAAAAAAACTAACTGACGGCACAGTTTTTCTTTTATGAGGATATCAATTTGTTATGTGTAAGGATGTTAGGCTGTAAAATAGGATTTTGTTCATTTGTTAGTTACAGGATGAAAAATCAATATTCTTTTTCGAAACGTATGCCATGGCATTCAACTGCCATAATTTAATATGCAATAAATTTTCTTTTTGGAAGAAATTTTCAATAAATTTTCTTTTTTGTAGAAAATTTTCAATACATTTTAATTTTATATAGAAAATTTTCAGTACATGTTCCTTTTTTATAGAAAATTTAAAAAAAAATTTTCTTTTAATAAAAAATTTTCAATAAATTTTCTTTTTTATACAAAAGATTTCGATAAATTTTCTTTTTATATAGAAATTTTCGATAAATTTTCTTTTATATAGAAATATTTCCAGAAAATTTTCTTTTAATAGAAAATTTCCCACAAATTTCTTTTTATAGAAAATTTTCCAGAAATTTTCTTTTTACAGAAAATTTTCCAGAAAATTTCTTTTTACAGAAAATTTTCCAGAAATTTTCTTTTTACAGAAAATTTTCCAGAAATTTTCTTTTTACAGACAATTTTCCAGAAATTTTCTTTTTATAAAAAATTTTCAATAAATTTTCTTTTTATAGAAAATTTTCCAGAAATTTTCTTTTTATAGACAATTTTCCACAAACTTTCTTTCTATAGAAAATTTTCCAGAAATTTTCTTTTTATAGAAAATTTTCCAGAAATTTTCTTTTATAAAAATTTTCCAGAACTTTTCTTTTATAGAAAATTTTCCAGAAATTTTATTTTATAGAAAATTTTCCAGAATTTTCTTTTATAGAAAATTTTCAGAAATGTTCTTTTTACAGAAAATTTTCCAGAAATTTTCCTTTTACAGAAAATTTTCCAGAACTTTTCTTTCTACAGAAAATGTTCCGGAAATTTTCATTTATAGAAAATTTTCCAGAAATTTTCATTTATAGAAAATTTTCCAGAAATTTTAATTTATAGAAAATTTTCCAAAAATTTTCATTTATAGAAAATTTTCCAGAAATTTTCTTTTATAGAAAATTTTCCCGAAATTCTCTTTTTATAGAAAATTTTCCAGAAATTTTCTTTTTATAGAAAATTTTTCTGAAATTTTCTTTTTATAAAAAATTTTTCTGAAATTTTCTTTTTATAGAAAATTTTTCTTAAAATTTTCTTTTTGTAGAAAATTTTCCAGAAATTTTCTTTTTATAGAAAATTTTCCAGAAATTTTCTTTTTATAGAAAATTTTCCACAATTTTCTTTTTATAGAAATTTTCCACAAATTTTCTTTTATAGAAAATGTCCACAAAGGTTCTTTTTATAGAAATTTCCACAAAATTTCTTTTATAGAAAATTTCCACAAAATTTCTTTTTATAGACAATTTTCCACAAAATTTCCTTTTATAGACAATTTCCCAGAAATTTTCTTTTTATAGAAAATTTTCCAAAAATTTTCTTTTTATAGAAAATTTCCATAAATTTTCTTTTTATAGAAAATTTCCATAAATTTTCATTTTCTGTGAAAATTTCCATAAATTTTCTTTTTCTAGGAAAATTTTCATAAATTTTCTTTTTAGGAAATTTTCTATAAATTTTCTTTTCTGGGAAATTTTCGATAAATTTTTCTTCCTATAGAAAATTGTCGATAAATTTTGCTTCTTAAAGAAAATTTTTTATAAATTTTCTTATAGAAATTTTTCCGATAAGATTTTCTTTTATGTACATTAACATTTTCACATAATTTATCTAAGAAATTTCTTAAAGTTACTTTATGCAAAATTAGTTCTGCATAAAATACCTTTATAAATACATTGTATACCTTTTATTGCACACTCACATACAAACAACATGTTATCCTTGCAACATCCCTCTCGTTTTAAATTTTTTTGTATTTATTAATTGCAACCTTTATCTAGACTCAATGTTTCAGTTTGGTCCTTTTCGTGTATGATGATTGTGTTTTGCTAATAATGACGATCCTGTCGAGAGTGGTGGTTTAAAAGTCAAGTTTGTTTACTTTTATATTTTCACATTCATTCATTTATTCATTCATTCATTGTATTATTGGTAGGGGATAATTGCAGTTTATTGGTAATCAATAGGATTTCTCGCATTCAGTCATTGTTCTTCTTCGATTGTTTGGCAAATTTTTGTGTTTTGTATATTTGTTTTGTCGTTATCGTCATCGATATTTTTTGCATGAGCTTGTCAAAATTATTGTCAATTTTAATAATATAAATTGCCGCTTTCGTTTGTTTGACATTAATCAAAAAGGGGATGGAATGCATTCATTGGTATCGTTTATTGTTCAAATGACACTAATCAATAGCTCAGCAGACAATGGAAAACAATTGACATTTGGTTTATGGAAGAGGAGTTTTCACTTATGACAAGGAAAGTTGAGAAGAATAATACTGCGATATATTAACAGTTTTGTAATTAAGTTAAATAGTTAAAGTATACTTTAGTAATGTTTGTACATATGTATGTGGTGGATGTAGTTTCATTTCCCGCTAAAGAATCGGAAAATAGTGAAAACTAATTTTTAAGTTAATAAACAAAACAACAAAAACAATTTTTCAATATAGTACCAAATCCTTTAGTTTTCCACACTTAAAATCTTTAAGTGTCATAAAGTAATTTTTATTCCAAAGAAACTTGTACAATTCGCAAAAAAAAGACAAAACAAATGACAAATAAAAGTAATAAAACAAATTCTTAAATAAGATATAAAATAATAAAAACTTATAAACAACTTTGTCCTTTTTTTCGTCTATGCAGTTGTTGCCAACTAAATGACAACAAACTAACGGAAAATAAGAGTTTTACAACAATGTCTACTATTGAAATGTCTCTTAACAAAAAAAATTTACATTTTTCTATATGTATTTTTCAATGTTTGCATGAGAGTATAAGAATAAACAATCGTAAGATAATATTGCGCATATTACCGGCGACATCTGGTACATGAAGTCATACACAGATACTTTTATTTGTACATGAATGGTAATGATGATTACAATTGAAACAGCAGGCGATAAGTTTTACAAATCTTAGGCCAGACTAAGATTTGTAAAACTTCAATGGAATATAGACTAAAGACTAGACTATAGACTAGACTATAAACTAAACTATAGACTAGACCATTCAGACTAGACTATAGACTAGACTATAGACTAGACTATAGACTAGACTATAGACTAGACTATAGACTAGACTATAGACTAGACTATAGACTAGACTATAGACTAGACTATAGACTAGACTATAGACTAGACTATAGACTAGACCTATAGACTAGACTATAGACTAGACTATAGACTAGACTATAGACTAGACTATAGACTAGACTATAGACTAGTCTATAGACTAGACTATAGACTAGACTATAGACTAGACTATAGACTAGACTATAGACTAGACTATAGACTAGACTATAGACTAGACTATAGACTAGACTATAGACTAGACTATAGACTAGACTATAGACTAGACTATAGACTAGACTATAGACTAGACTATAGACTAGACTATAGACTAGACTATAGACTAGACTATAGACTAGACTATAGACTAGACTATAGACTAGACTATAGACTAGACTATAGACTAGACTATAGACTAGACTATAGACTAGACTATAGACTAGACTATAGACTAGACTATAGACTAGACTATAGACTAGACTATAGACTAGACTATAGACTAGACTATAGACTAGACTATAGACTAGACTATAGACTAGACTAGACTATAGACTAGACATAGACTAGACTATAGACTAGACTATAGACTAGACTATAGACTAGACTATAGACTAGACTATAGACTAGACTATAGACTAGACTATAGACTAGACTATAGACTAGACTATAGACTAGACTATAGACTAGACTATAGACTAGACTATAGACTAGACTAGACTAGACTATAGACTAGACTATAGACTAGACTATAGACTAGACTATAGACTAGACTATAGACTAGACTACAGACTAGACTATAGACTAGACTATAGACTAGACTATAGACTAGACTATAGACTAGACTATAGACTAGACTATAGACTAGACTAGACTAGACTATAGACTAGACTATAGACTAGACTATAGACTAGACTATAGACTAGACTATAGACTAGACTATAGACTAGACTATAGACTAGACTATAGACTAGACTATAGACTAGACTATAGACTAGACTATAGACTAGACTATAGACTAGACTATAGACTAGACTATAGACTAGACTATAGACTAGACTATAGACTAGACTATAGACTAGACTATAGACTAGACTATAGACTAGACTATAGACTAGACTATAGACTAGACTATAGACTAGACTATAGACTAGACTATAGACTAGACTATAGACTAGACTATAGACTAGACTATAGACTGGACTAGGTCTAGACTAACTATAGACTAGACTATAGACTAGACTATAGACTAGACTATAGACTAGACTATAGACTAGACTATAGACTAGACTATAGACTAGACTATAGACTAGACTATAGACTAGACTATAGACTAGACTATAGACTAGACTAGAGACTAGACTATAGACTAGACTATATAGACTAGACTATAGACTAGACTATAGACTATGATCTAATAAATTTACTTCTCTGTACTGTGTTTGTGAAATCAAAAGTACCAGTCGCCAGCCTGTGGTCAAAGAGTAAATATCATCAAGTTACATATATTTGTCTATTTTTCTTCAAAAAATAAAAAAAAACTTAAATTACTGGAAGTAAGGCAAAAAAAAAAACCAACAAAATATTTATAATGATGGCTAACTTGGCCAACAAAAGTTAATAAAATTAAGGGTAGTAGTGAGACTGCTAGTAAATTTACTATAATTAATCAAAAGTCGTTTAAACTTGGCTGCAAATATTTGGCATTAATACAATAAAAATATTTTTGCCATAATATCAAGCAACGTAATAAAAAAAAAAAACAACCATATTTAGCCATTCAAGATTGTGCGGTATTACTTGGTAACAACAAATTGTACTAGAGTACAATTACAATGGCCTGTATTTAGGATAACATTTCTCTCTTAGTATTACTTCTTGAGCCAAAACAGCAAACATACAATAGACATCGGAGCGTAACTAATTGCATGCGGCCAACCATCAGACAAGGAATTTTTAATGAAAAAATGTATATTTGGTCTTAGCATTCCGCATTCATATGTTCCACCACTCACTCGTATGTTGGATTTATTTACACTTGACAAAAAGTATGCCAACCAGCAATTGGATGAAGCTTTAAACAATGGCCACCGTGAATTTAAATGTATTACTATAATGTAGAGGTAGAATATAAATGGAATTCCGCTTAAAGTATGTGCATATGTTTGATATGTGATGTCAGTTAAAATGATGGATCAAGGTTGTTTTTAATAATATTGAAGGTAATTATATTTTAGAGTTTTTTCATTTCTGTATGTATTTATGTATGTATATATGAAGAAGCTTTGGAATGTTAAGTAATTCTAAGAAATATAAGAAAACAAAAACTAAGAAAGTAGTTTTGCAAAACGTTTAAAATTGTATGCAGGAGGTAAAAAAAGTTCTAGTTCAGTTCTAGTTCAGTTCTAATTCAGTTCTAATTCAGTTCTAGTTCAGTTTTAGTTCAGTTCTAGTTCAGTTCTAGTTCAGTTCTAGTTCAGTTCTAGTTCAGTTCTAGTTCAGTTCTAGTTCAGTTCTAGTTCAGTTCTAGTTCAGTTCTAGTTCAGTTCTAGTTCAGTTCTAGTTCAGTTCTAGTTCAATTCTAGTTCAGTTCTAGTTCAGTTCTAGTTCAGTTCTAGTTCAGTTCTAGTTCAGTTCTAGTTCAGTTCTATTCATTCTAGTTCAGTTCTAGTTCAGTTCTAGTTCAGTTCTAGTTCAGTTCTAGTTCAGTTCTAGTTCAGTTCTAGTTCAGTTCTAGTTCAGTTCTAGTTCAGTTCTAGTTCAGTTCTAGTTCAGTTCTAGTTCAGTTCTAGTTCAGTTCTAGTTCAGTTCTAGTTCAGTTCTAGTTCAGTTCTAGTTCAGTTCTAGGTCAGTTCTAGTTCAGTTCTAGTTCAGTTCTAGTTCAGTTCTAGTTCAGTTCTAGTTCAGTTCTAGTTCAGTTCTAGTTCAGTTCTAGTTCAGTTCTAGTTCAGTTCTAGTTCAGTTCTAGTTCAGTTCTAGTTCAGTTCTAGTTCAGTTCTAGTTCAGTTCTAGTTCAGTTCTAGTTCAGTTCTAGTTCAGTTCTAGTTCAGTTCTAGTTCAGTTCTAGTTCAGTTCTAGTTCAGTTCTAGTTCAGTTCTAGTTCAGTCTAGTTCAGTTCTAGTTCAGTTTGTTCAGTTCTACTTCAGTTTCTAGTTAAGTTCTAGTTCAGTTCTAGTTCAGTTCTAGTTCAGTTCTAGTTCAGTTCTAGTTCAGTTCTAGTTCAGTTCTAGTTCAGTTCTAGTTCAGTTCTAGTTCAGTTCTAGTTCAGTTCTAGTTCAGTTCTAGTTCAGTTCTAGTTCAGTTCTAGTTCAGTTCTAGTTCAGTTCTAGTTCAGTTCTAGTTCAGTTCTAGTTCAGTTCTAGTTCAGTTCTAGTTCAGTTCTAGTTCAGTTCTAGTTCAGTTCTAGTTCAGTTCTAGTTCAGTTCCAGTTCAGTTCTAGTTCAGTTCTAGTTCAGTTCTAGTTCAGTTCTAGTTCAGTTCTAGTTCAGTTCTAGTTCAGTTCTAGTTCAGTTCTAGTTCTAGTTCAGTTCTAGTTCAGTTCTTAGTTCAGTTCTAGTTCAGTTCTAGTTCAGTTCTAGTTCAGTTCTAGTTCAGTTCTAGTTCAGTTCTAGTTCAGTTCTAGTTCAGTTCTAGTTCAGTTCTAGTTCAGTTCTAGTTCAGTTCTAGTTCAGTTCTAGTTCAGTTCTAGTTCAGTTCTAGTTCAGTTCTAGTTCAGTTCTAGTTCAGTTCTAGTTCAGTTCTAGTTCAGTTCTAGTTCAGTTCTAGTTCAGTTCTAGTTCAGTTCTAGTTCAGTTCTAGTTCAGTTTCTAGTTCAGTTCTAGTTCAGTTCTAGTTCAGTTCTAGTTCAGTTCTAGTTCAGTTCTAGTTCAGTTCTAGTTCAGTTCTAGTTCAGTTCTAGTTCAGTTCTAGTTCAGTTCTAGTTCAGTTCTAGTTCAGTTCTAGTTCAGTTCTAGTTCAGTTCTAGTTCAGTTCTAGTTCAGTTCTAGTTCAGTTCTAGTTCAGTTCTAGTTCAGTTCTAGTTCAGTTCTAGTTCAGTTCTAGTTCAGTTCTAGTTCAGTTCTAGTTCAGTTCTAGTTCAGTTCTAGTTCAGTTCTAGTTCAGTTCTAGTTCAGTTCTAGTTCAGTTCTAGTTCAGTTCTAGTTCAGTTCTAGTTCAGTTCTAGTTCAGTTCTAGTTCAGTTCTAGTTCAGTTCTAGTTCAGTTCTAGTTCAGTTCTAGTTCAGTTCTAGTTCAGTTCTAGTTCAGTTCTAGTTCAGTTCTAGTTCAGTTCTAGTTCAGTTCTAGTTCAGTTCTAGTTCAGTTCTAGTTCAGTTCTAGTTCAGTTCTAGTTCAGTTCTAGTTCAGTTCTAGTTCAGTTCTAGTTCAGTTCTAGTTCAGTTCTAGTTCAGTTCTAGTTCAGTTCTAGTTCAGTTCTAGTTCAGTTCTAGTTCGTTAGTTCAGTTCTAGTTCATTCTAGTTCAGTTCTAGTTCAGTTCTAGTTCAGTTCTAGTTCAGTTCTAGTTCAGTTTAGTTCAGTTCTAGTTCAGTTCTAGTTCAGTTCTAGTTCAGTTCTAGTTCATTCTAGTTCAGTTCTAGTTCAGTTCTAGTTCAGTTCAGTTCTAGTTCAGTTCTAGTTCTTCTAGTTCATTCTAGTTCAGTTCTAGTTCAGTTCTAGTTCAGTTCTAGTTCAGTTCTTGTTCAGTTCTAGTTCAGTTCTAGTTCTAGTTCAGTTCTAGTTCAGTTCTAGTTCAGTTCTAGTTCAGTTCTAGTTCAGTTCTAGTTCAGTTCTAGTTCAGTTCTAGTTCAGTTCTAGTTCAGTTCTAGTTCAGTTCTAGTTCAGTTCTAGTTCAGTTCTAGTTCAGTTTCTAGTTCAGTTCCAGTTCAGTTCTAGTTCAGTTCTAGTTCAGTTCTAGTTCAGTTCTAGTTCAGTTCTAGTTCAGTTCTAGTTCAGTTCTAGTTCAGTTCTAGTTCAGTTCTAGTTCAGTTCTAGTTCAGTTCTAGTTCAGTTCTAGTTCAGTTCTAGTTCAGTTCTAGTTCAGTTTAGTTCAGTTCTAGTTCAGTTCTAGTTCAGTTCTAGTTCAGTTCTAGTTCAGTTCTAGTTCAGTTCTAGTTCAGTTCTAGTTCAGTTCTAGTTCAGTTCTAGTTCAGTTCTAGTTCAGTTCTAGTTCAGTTCTAGTTCAGTTCTAGTTCAGTTCTAGTTCAGTTCTAGTTCAGTTCTAGTTCAGTTCTAGTTCAGTTCTAGTTCAGTTCTAGTTCAGTTCTAGTTCAGTTCTAGTTCAGTTCTAGTTCAGTTTCTAGTTCAGTCCAGTTCAGTTCTAGTTCTTCTAGTTCAGTTCTAGTTCATTCTAGTTCAGTTCTAGTTCAGTTCTAGTTCAGTTCTAGTTCAGTTCCAGTTCAGTTCTAGTTCAGTTCTAGTTCAGTTCTAGTTCAGTTCTAGTTCAGTTCTAGTTCAGTTCTAGTTCAGTTCTAGTTCATTTCTAGTTCAGTTCTAGTTCAGTTCTAGTTCAGTTCTAGTTCAGTTCTAGTTCAGTTCTAGTTCAGTTCTAGTTCAGTTCTAGTTCAGTTCTAGTTCAGTTCTAGTTCAGTTCTAGTTCAGTTCTAGTTCAGTTCTAGTTCAGTTCTAGTTCAGTTCTAGTTCAGTTCTAGTTCAGTTCAAGTTCAGTTCTAGTCAGTTAGTTCAGTTCAGTTCTAGTTTCTAGTTCTCTAGTTCAGATCTAGTTCAGTTTTAAGTTCAGTTCTAGTTTATTTCTCAGTTCGTGTTTCTGGAAAAGAAATTGGGATAAATGAAAATTATAGAAAAAATTTTAAAATATTTATTAAAACAGAACATTTTTTTGGTTATCAAAGATAAAAAACAACAAATTTTATAATTATTCATATCCTTGTTTACCAATAAAATTTTTAATTATCTACACAAAGAAAAGTTGTATTTTACTTTGCTTTATCTTGGGTTTTTAATCTGGTATTTAAGTACATAAAACCTTACTTAAAAATGCCACAAAAAGTCTGGACTATAGGCAATCGTAAAATACAGAAAATAAGAAGGGGAAATGCAAATTAAATCCACATTGGCGCCTGGTAAAAAAAACTGCGTAAACGGCAATTTTATTCCCTAAAAAGGGAGTATAACAGAAGACAAATGACGGGCAACATATCGTTAGCCAAGGATTAAATTAAAAAATCGAACAAAAAACAACGAAAGAAGAACAAACCCTCAAACAAGACAAACTTTAAGAACAATAACAAACCAAGTATAGAAGAAAGGAAAGCGAATTGAAATAAAAAGAAAAAATTCTCTTAAAATACACAACATAAAATCCACATACACATAATTATGAGGTGATAAATCATGGTCACTAGTATTAAAGGGCTGGTGGAATGAGAATTTTAAATGTTTGACAACGTTGGCTGAATTGATGTTTTTCTGCATAATTTGGGGTTTGTTTTACTTTTAACTTTATGATTTGTCATTGTCGCCTGTATTTATACGCTTCAGGATGAGTGGACGAGAGGAGTCGCAAAAACACATACACACAACAATTTGTTGCATATTTTACTACTAAGGCGTTCCAGGATATAAAAACCAAGAAAATAATATTCTGCTTTTCAGAAAACAAGTTCCATGATAAATTTGCGTTATTAAAAATTATAAACAACTGTCATAAACAGGACAATGTGATATTTTACATGTTTTAGTGTGTGTGTGTCATAAAAATGGAGAAATTTAAGTATTTTAACGGGAATATTTATTTTTGTAAAAGTTTTATTTTCAGTCATGCAATATGTATTATAAAATTAATTATTAATCAAACGATAAATGTTTTATTTAAAATAAATTAATAAAAGTTGGTTATTTAGGTGGTGTGAAATGAAAATTCGAGCAAACATATAAAGCAAACATATAAAGCAAATTTATCGGCTACGGTTTCATGTTTAATGTTGTGCACAATCCAGAAATAATTTGTTAATGACTCGTACTTACAAAACAACTTACTTTTCAATACCGCCAGTATTGTTTTTACGTATGTACTTTAGTAATGACTTAAATATAATCAGCACTGTTTTTACGTATGTACTTTAGTAATGACTTAAATATAAATTGAGTTATACAATTTATGAATATAAAACCGTGCATTGTATGAACACTACCTTAATCGACGAAACCTAAACAGGGTGTTTTAAACAATGAAAGAAATTAATTGCCTCGACCTACAATCCCATTTTTTGAACATTATTTAAATCTTAATATAAGTACCGGGAAGACCGCAGTATACACAAATTCGCCTGAGACATGTATTTGAGGGATCAAATGGCCTCCAGCTGTCTAACTACAATTTTAAAGCCTTCCAGGTTTATAAAATTACTAATTGGGCTTGTTTAATCTGTTCCGAGCTTAGTTAGTGACTTAGTTAGTTAGTTAGTTAGTTAGTTAGTTAGTTAGTTAGTTAGTTAGTTAGTTAGTTAGTTGGTTAGTTAGTTAGTTAGTTAGTTAGTTAGTTAGTTAGGTAGTTAGTTAGTTAGTTAGTTTAGTTAGTTAGTTAGTTAGTTATTAGTTGTTAGTTAGTTAGTTAGTTAGTTAGTTAGTTAGTTAGTCGTTAGTTATTAGTTAGTTCGTTTAGTTCGTTCGTTAGTTAGTTAGTTAGTTAGTTAGTTAGTTAGTTAGTTCGTTAGTTAGTTAGTTAGTTCGTTAGTTCGTTAGTTTGTTAGTTAGTTCGTTAGTTAGTTAGTTAGTTTTAGTTAGTTCTTCGTAGTTAGTAGTTAGTTATTAGTTAGTTAGTTAGTTAGTTAGTTAGTTAGTTGTTAGTTAGTTTAGTTATTAGTTAGTTAGTTAGTTAGTTAGTTAGTTAGTTTAGTTGTTAGTTAGTTCGTTATTCGTTAGTTAGTTAGTTAGTTGTTAGTTCGTTAGTTAGTTAGTTAGTTATTAGTTAGTTAGTTAGTTTAGTTAGTTAGTAGTTAGTTAGTTCGTTAGTTAGTTTTTCGTTCGTTAGTTCGTTAGTTTGTTCGTTCGTTAGTTCTGTTTTCGTTCGTTCGTTAGTTCGTAGTTAGTTCGTTATTGTTTCGTTGTTCGTTAGTTCGTTCGTTTCGTTCGTTCGTTCGTTCGTTCGTTCGTTCGTTCGTTCGTTCGTTTCGTTCGTTCGTTCGTTTTTTCGTTCGTTCGTTCGTTCGTTCGTTCGTTCGTTCGTTAGTTCGTTCGTTCGTTCGTTCGTTTCGTTCTTTCGTTCGTTTTTTTCGTTCGTTCGTTCGTTCGTTCGTTCGTTCCTTCGTTCGTTCGTTCGTTCGTTCGTTCGTTCGTTCGTTCGTTCGTTCGTTCGTTTCGTTCGTTCGTTCGTTCGTTCGTTCGTTCGTTCGTTCGTTCGTTCGTTCGTTCGTTTCGTTCGTTCGTTTCGTTCGTTCGTTCGTTCGTTCTTCGTTCGTTCGTTTGTTCGTTCGTTTCGTTCGTTCGTTTGTTCGTTGTTCGTTGTTGTTCGTTCGTTCGTTCGTTCGTTCGTTCGTTCGTTCGTTCGTTCGTTTTTGTTTTTCGTTCGTTCGTTCGTTCGTTCGTTCGTTCGTTCGTTCGTTCGTTCGTTCGTTCGTTCGTTCGTTAGTTCGTTCGTTCGTTCGTTCGTTCGTTCGTTTCGTTCGTTCGTTCGTTCGTTCGTTCGTTCTTTCGTTCGTTCGTTCGTTCGTTTCGTTTCGTTCGTTCGTTCGTTCGTTCTTCGTTCGTTCGTTTCGTTTCGTTCGTTGTTCGTTTCGTTTCGTTCGTTCGTTCGTTCGTTCGTCGTTCGTTCGTTTCGTTCGTTCGTCGTTCTTCGTTCGTTCTTGTTCGTTTCGTTCGTTCGTTCGTTCGTTCGTTTTCGTTCGTTCGTTCGTTCGTTCGTTCGTTCGTTTCGTTCGTTCGTTCGTTCGTTCGTTCGTTCGTTCGTTTCGTTCGTTCGTTCGTTCGTTCGTTCGTTTCGTTCGTTCGTTCGTTCGTTCGTTCTTCGTTCGTTCGTTCGTTCGGTCGTTCGTTCGTTCGTTCGTTTCGTTCTTCGTTCGTTCGTCGTTCGTTCGTTCGTTTCGTTCGTTCGTTCGTTCGTTCCTATCGTTCTTCCCTCGCTCGTTAGTTAGTAAGCCCTTCATTTTACGCTCCTTTTGCATGTCTTCAAGGGCAATCGGGAATCCGACCTTTGGTCGCACACTCTAAAACTCTTAATATTGGACCTCATTTGAATCCCTAACTTTTGAAAAATAATTAAATTTTTTATTTAAATTATTTATATATCATACAAAAAAAATTATAAGGGGGGAAGGAAAAACTATTTAATTTATTTTATTTTATTTAATACTAACCGACAAAAATGTGCATTGTTACTATAAAACTCAGTTGCAATTATTACCGCCTTCCGTTAGTAGTTACCGAGGGTTGGAGTTGGTTTTTTAATTACAGCAAAGCTTTTGCACTCTTAGCAAGCACAAACAAAAAAAGAATAAAATTGAAAACAACAAACAAAACTAAAAGGAAACAAATACCACAGCAGAATAGGAAATACTTTGCAAATTGTAATGTACATTCGTCGTTAGTAAGTATGTTGCACATGATGGTGATGTTGCTGATGATGACGATTATGAGGAGATTGATAATGAACTCTTATATTGCTGATGGTGGTGTTGAAAACAACTGGAAACAAAAAAAAAAAATAATGTTTCGCAATTAAACTGAAAATCCATGCAAAACACTATGCATTTTTTCTTCTTATTTTTTAAACACATATTTTTTCCATTTTTATATATTATAGGAACAAAGACCTGGTAGGTAAGTTAAAATTGTACAAAAAAATTACGGAAAAAATTTTTTAAAATAATAAGTGAAAAGTAGTAAATAAAAAAATCTCCCAAAAAACAACATAATTTTGTTGTTGGTTTATTTTAATAAAATTTTAATTTAAATGAATGCAAACCGACTTTAATTCAATGTACTCGCTTATTAATTATTCAGAAAATAATCTCAAATGTAGTAAATTTGTCGATCCATGTCTAATATATTTCAAACTTTAGTTACACTTATAATCTCTACTTTACTATAAATAATTCTTAGATAGTTACTAACTTCAATAATACCCTACACCTGATTACCAAGTATTGGATACAGTGAAAACAGTAGAATTTGCACGGAAAAGTTGAAAATGTTTTCATGCATGAATCGCCTCCCTTATCTTTATAACCTTAACTCTCATACGTACGTAAGTACATCATGGAGTATTGCTTTTGTTTTTCTCCTCAAAAATTTTTTATGCATTTCATTTCTATGTCTTTCTTTCCGAATACCAGGATGACTGACTGAACATAATGGTTGAATAAATGGACGGATGGATGGTTACGCTGGTTTGTATGAATGGTTTGACTGGTTGGTTGATTGTATAAGATGCACTTCTATGGAACAAAAACAACCACAAAACCTTGGTTTTTTGTTTTCTCTCCCATTTCATATAATTTTCTACTTTTCCTTTTTTCCTTCTGTTCCTTACCCTCTATGGGATTTTTTGAAGTCTGTTGCAATTTCAATGGCATATCAAAAACACACAAAAAAAAATCTTAAATCTACAGAATTTTTATTTTAATTTCTAAAGGAGCATTGGTTTAATCTCAAGTAACAAATAAATTTAGTTCGTTTTTAATACTCTGGAACCTTATTCATTTACTTGGCTAGAAATGAAACACTATAATGATAATTACACATTTATTGCACGAGTGTTTAAGTTCCATTACAGTAGAGATCGGAAAATGTGTTATGATTAATATACTAACTACTAACTAACTAACTAACTAACTAACTAACTAACTAACTAACTAACTAACTAACTAACTAACTAACTAACTACTAACTAACTAACTAACTAACTACTAACTAACTAACTAACTAACTACTAACTAACTACTAACTACTAACTACTAACTAACTAACTAACTAACTAACTAACTAACTAACTAACTAACTAACTAACTAACTAACTAACTAACTAACTAACTACTAACTAACTAACTAACTAACTAACTAACTAACTAACTAACTACTAACTACTAACTAACTAACTAACTAACTAACTAACTAACTAACTAACTAACTAACTAACTAACTAACTAACTAACTAACTAACTAACTAACTAACTAACTAACTAACTAACTAACTAACTAACTAACTAACTAACTAACTAACTAACTAACTAACTAACTAACTAACTAACTAACTAACTAACTAACTAACTAACTAACTAACTAACTAACTAACTAACTAACTAACTAACTAACTAACTAACTAACTAACTAACTAACTAACTAACTAACTAACTAACTAACTAACTAACTAACTAACTAACTAACTAACTAACTAACTAACTAACTAACTAACTAACTAACTAACTAACTACTAACTAACTAACTAACTAACTAACTAACTAACTAACTAACTAACTAACTAACTAACTAACTAACTAACTAACTAACTAACTAACTACTAACTAACTAACTAACTAACTAACTACTAACTAACTAACTAACTAACTAACTAACTAACTAACTAACTACTAACTAACTAACTACTAACTAACTAACTAACTAACTAACTAACTAACTAACTAACTACTAACTAACTAACTAACTAACTAACTAACTAACTAACTAACTAACTAACTAACTAACTAACTAACTAACTAACTAACTAACTACTAACTAACTAACTAACTACTAACTAACTAACTAACTAACTAACTAACTAACTAACTAACTAACTAACTAACTAACTAACTAACTAACTAACTAACTAACTAACTAACTAACTAACTAACTAACTAACTAACTAACTAACTAACTAACTAACTAACTAACTAACTAACTAACTAACTAACTAACTAACTAACTAACTAACTAACTAACTAACTAACTAACTAACTAACTAACTAACTAACTAACTAACTAACTAACTAACTAACTAACTAACTACTAACTAACTAACTAACTAACTAACTAACTAACTAACTAACTAACTAACTAACTAACTAACTAACTAACTAACTACTAACTAACTAACTAACTAACTAACTAACTAACTAACTAACTAACTAACTAACTAACTAACTAACTAACTAACTAACTACTAACTAACTAACTAACTAACTAACTAACTAACTAACTAACTAACTAACTAACTACTACTAACTAACTAACTAACTAACTAACTAACTAACTACTAACTAACTAACTACTACTAACTAACTAACTAACTACTAACTACTAACTAACTAACTAACTAACTACTACTAACTAACTAACTAACTAACTAACTAACTAACTACTAACTAACTAACTAACTAACTAACTAACTAACTAACTAACTAACTAACTAACTAACTAACTAACTACTAACTAACTAACTACTAACTAACTAACTAACTAACTACTAACTAACTAACTAACTAACTAACTAACTAACTAACTAACTAACTAACTAACTAACTAACTAACTAACTAACTAACTAACTAACTAACTAACTAACTACTAACTAACTAACTAACTAACTAACTAACTAACTAACTAACTAACTACTAACTAACTAACTAACTAACTAACTAACTAACTACTAACTAACTAACTAACTAACTAACTAACTAACTAACTAACTAACTAACTAACTAACTAACTAACGAACTAACTAACTAACTAACTAACTACTACTAACTACGAACTAAACTACTAACTAACTAACTAACAACTAACTAACTACTACTAACTACTAACTAACTAACTAACTAACTAACTACTAACTAAACTAACTAACTAACTAAGCTAACGAACTAACTAACTAACTACTAACTAACTAACTAACTAACTAACTAACTACTAACTACTACTAACTACGGCAGTTACTATTGTCTTGTATAAACTGGACTACACTTTCGGCTGCAGACTGAACTATAATCTTGACTATGAATTGGCCTATGGACACTACTTTCGATATAAACAGAACATTGTCAATGTCTTGCATATTAGATTTGTTCAAAATTCTTTGTTAATTTTACCTGACATTTAACTGCTATTTAAGGTGATCACCAATTTTTATTTAATAATTATTCCTTCTGAATTTTAAGCCTTCAGAGTTCACTGGCCTTTCAGACTACATTAGCAAGAAACCACAACAAAATATTACCATAAAAAATACACATCTAACGTTTTACTATCAAACATTAGCAAAATTAAGCCAATACTCATGTTTCTTTACCAAATTAATAATAGTCCTTATTAATCATTATTAACGCTATTTGAAACTCAGACAAAAAAACTATAAGTGCAAAAGATAACGTCTGCTAATTTGTTATTTGTCTCAAAAACCAATGACAAAAAAAAATAAAAATCTTTTTTCGGAAAACATTTTTAGCAAGAAAATTAAACTAATTATCTCCAACAATAGAAACATGAGATGTCGTTAAATTTTTAAACTTATTTTGGTATCAAGTTTTGTGTTTAGTATTAATTTGTATTTCACTAAAGTCTAAATAAAAGCAACAGCAACATGTGCCAATACAATGCAACATTGTTTCAAAAAAGACGAAGACTGATTCGTTGCATTCACATAACAGACAACAGGATAGACCTGCTAATAATGAAAGACCAGCCAACCGATCAACAGAAAATGAACCAGCCAGTCAGTCAGTCTGTCTGTCTGTTTGTCAGCCAATCAACTACCACTTAAACATTTTTAAATACCAAAGAGTACTTAATACGGGTATGGGAAAAAATATCATTTTACCCACATTCTTTATTTCTTTTTATTATTATTATTTAGGATGCATTTAAGATTTCGAAGCGTGTGACATGTATCACCAGGTTTTTTTTGTGTGTTTCTTTTTATATTGAATCATTAAGACGAGGTGACCAATGTTTTAAATGAATCTTTTTAATCTAAATTTTAATATAAGATATTTTTATGCTTCAGCATCATTCAAAAGAGAACTTACTGCAAATTTATTCTACAGAGAGAATTCTTCATGCAGAGAGAAGTCAATTTTTTTAAGAAAACAAATTTTGTAGAATTGTTTAGACTAGGGTCTAGACTATAGACTAGACTATAGACTAGACTATAGACTAGACTATAGACTAGACTATAGACTAGACTATAGACTAGACTATAGACTAGACTATAGACTAGACTATAGACTAGACTATAGACTAGACTATAGACTAGACTATAGACTAGACTATAGACTAGACTATAGACTAGACTATAGACTAGACTAAAGACTAGACTATAGACTAGACTATAGACTAGACTATAGACTAGACTATAGACTAGACTATAGACTAGACTATAGACTAGACTATAGACTAGACTATAGACTAGACGATAGACTAGACTATAGACTAGACTATAGACTAGACTATAGACTAGACTATAGACTAGACTATAGACTAGACTATAGACTAGACTATAGACTAGACTATAGACTAGACTATAGACTAGACTATAGACTAGACATAGACTAGACTATAGACTAGACTATAGACTAGACTATAGACTAGACTATAGACTAGACTATAGACTAGACTATAGACTAGACTATAGACTAGACTATAGACTAGACTATAGACTAGACTATAGACTAGACATAGACTAGACTATAGACTAGACTATAGACTAGACTATAGACTAGACTATAGACTAGACTATAGACTAGACTATAGACTAGACTATAGACTAGACTATAGACTAGACTATAGACTAGACTATAGACTAGACTATAGACTAGACTATAGACTAGACTATAGACTAGACTATAGACTAGACTATAGACTAGACTATAGACTAGACTATAGACTAGACTATAGACTAGACTATAGACTAGACTATAGACTAGACTATAGACTAGACTATAGACTAGACTATAGACTAGACTATAGACTAGACTATAGAACTAGACTATAGACTAGACTATGACTAGACTATAGACTAGACTATAGACTAGACTATAGACTAGACTATAGACTAGACTATAGACTAGACTATAGACTAGACTATAGACTAGACTATAGACTAGACTATAGACTAGACTATAGACTAGACTATAGACTAGACTATAGACTAGACTATAGACTAGACTATAGACTAGACTATAGACTAGACTATACTAGACTATAGACTAGTCTATAGACTAGACTTTAGACTAGACTATAGACTAGACTATAGACTAGACTATAGACTAGACTATAGACTAGACTATAGACTAGACTATAGACTAGACTATAGACTAGACTATAGACTAGACTATAGACTAGACTATAGACTAGACTATAGACTAGACTATAGACTAGACTATAGACTAGACTATAGACTAGACTATAGACTAGACTATAGACTAGACTATAGACTAGACTATAGACTAGACTATAGACTAGACTATAGACTAGACTATAGACTAGACTGACTATAGACTAGACTATAGACTAGACTATAGACTAGACTATAAACAAAATTATATTAACGTGTAAGATTCTGGAATTATCTTTTAATTTTCATCATTTTCCCAAAAAATATCCAGTTAAGCTGGTCACCTCTTTAATGGAAATTATAAAATACAGTGTGTGATTTCTATATATATTTTTTTTTTTAATTTCTGTAGGTTCTCTTAATACCTTTTTTGGCAAAAACAATTTTTTTCACAATACATTGTTGACCATAAAGACAATACCGTTATGGTTTCTTTATTCCAGAGACCAACAAATAAACCGAAACTTTTAAAAGATATCAAGTTGACAAACGATGTGTTTGGTTTAATGTATATTGTCAGTTTTGGAGATGTTCAATTTTGGTTACTGGTGGTTGATGTTGGTCGTGCTGGTTGGTGGAAGTGATGATGGTTGGTGGTCGTGATGATGTTGCATCTGCTACTGTATGATTTGGGTTGTTGCACAGCCATTGTCTGGAATGTTTAATAGTTTTAATACTCATTGTCAAAAAATCAAACCACATTTAACCTGATGTCATTTGTCTGAGAAAAGACACTGTTACATCTATAGTGTGGCTAGAATAACAATACAAATTTGATGTGACACTCATTATTTGACGTAACACATCCTTGATAATGTTATTTAAATCAAGAGGTGTTGCATTTCAAAAAGGTACATACAGTTTAAAATAGTTTATCATAATATTGTTACTGCAACTACAAATATTATTAGAATGTTTTCTGTAACAATTAAATTTAGAAAAAATTGTGTAATTTTCATTAAAGTTTCCTCTCAACTCTTTTTCAACAAAACCTTATATTTCCTACAACCAAACGGAACGGAATTATTCCAACGATAATTCCTACTTAGAAATTGAAACCTTGAATTGTAAACAAAACAATGACCCTTAAGCTGTATGTGATCCCATAATTGCAATAGAAACAAACTCCTTTTGTTAAGACCTGTTCCTGTTTGTTCATTCCCCACGACATCAGGGGTTGTGAATAGAAATTGTAAAAGCAAAAAAAGAAAAATACAATTCAAATAAAATTGCGAAAACAATGAATTCAGCAAAATGCCAGATGCAAAATGGAAAAAACATAGAATGAATGAAATGATTCCTTACCAACCTCTAAACTGAATGGTTTCGAAACAGGAAAAATAGACAAAAGCAGGATGTTTGATTATGTAGTTAGAGAGAAGTTAAATAACAAAAATGCAAAATGTATAGAATTTAAAAAACAATTTCAAATGCAATTTAAAGCACCTGCTGCAGGAAAAATAGCAAAAGTGAAAAAAAAACTTATTCAAATGGTTTCAGTAATATTTTTTCTGCAAAAGTCATACGAAGAAAAAAACTTTGCTAAAACATAACATAAGGGCGAATAGAAAATTAAATGGGTACAAATTTTTAAGATATTGTTACATATGAGTAGCAAATGTTAAGTACATTTCAATGACATGTATCATCTCCTAATACATCTATCCGCATCCACATACCCACTCATCGTCATAGTCAACATCATCAGCAATATCTCGTCATAATTATGTGTGTTTTGTATTCTCTGTTCTAAACACTTCAAATAACTTGAATAAACTTTCAAGTAAAAATGTATAACAAATTGGATCGGAATAGATCGATGGATAGATAGATAGATAGATAGATAGATAGATAGATAGATAGATAGATAGATAGATAGATAGATAGATAGATAGCTAGATAGATAGATAGATAGAAGATTAGATAGATAGATAGATAGATAGATAGATAGATAGATAGATAGATAGATAGATAGATAGATAGATAGATAGATAGATAGATAGATAGATAGATAGATAGATAGATAGATAGATAGATAGATAGATAGATAGAGATAGATAGATAGATAGATAGATAGATAGATAGATAGATAGATAGATAGATAGATAGATAGATAGATAGATAGATAGATAGATAGATAGATAGATAGATAGATAGATAGATAGATAGATAGATAGATAGATAGATAGATAGATAGATAGATAGATAGATAGATAGATAGATAGATAGATAGATAGATAGATAGATAGATAGATATATAGATAGATAGATAGATAGATAGATAGATAGATAGATAGATAGATAGATAGAGAGATAGATAGATAGATAGATAGATAGATAG
>NW_023996177.1:0-55252 GCF_015586225.1 Lucilia sericata | reverse complement strand
CCTTCATTGATCACTGTATAAGTTTTTTTGTTTTTACCAACATACATTCACCATGAAAAGGAGCTCACTGCAGTCCCTTGTGCTATTTTTAAAAAACTTTAATATCATTTGTAAAATGCCTCAAACATTTTTTTTTCAAAACGTTCTAAAATTTGTTAAAATTAAAAACGGTAAAAAATTTTTCACTCAAGTGAAGAATGCAGCTTAATCTATTAGCACAAGAAAATTTGATTTGATGTTTATTTTTAAAATTTTGTCAAAATTATGTTACAAAATCTAAATTTAGTTTACTACTCTTTAAATCTTAAAAAGATTGAAATTATTAGTTGGATTAGAAATAGCTTACCTAGAAAGAAAGAAAAAAATTAAAGTCCAATATTAGAAGAGTTTGCAAAAATGGTAACAGTTGGGGCCTTTTTATTAACAACTTAAAAGGTTTATAAGTAAAAGAAACTCAAAACCAAAACCTTTGATAAATGATTATGTGCGAAACCCTTCAAATATAAATTTAAAAATAGATTTTGTTTTAATTTTTTGTGCTTTTGACCCACTGTTTTTTGTTTCCAAAACAAACAATATCCACTGATTTTTATAGTTTCTTTATGGCCAAACATATTAGAGAAAAAGCTTATAAACCAGACTGTATTTTTGTTTTTTGTGGAAAATATTGTCATTGAGTGTGACACATGCTAACATAAATTTTGTTGTTGTTTTTGTTGTCTATTTCTGCTATTTTGTGGGCCATTTTTTACACACTTTAAGCCAAAAAAATAATAATGAAATATCTTAACAGTTGGTTAAAAACAATTTTGATTTTTTTCAAATTTTTTTAACACAAAATTTTAAAGAAATTCTTTTATTTGATTTGAACTCAATAAAAATTTGTATTGAAATTTTTAAATTTAACAAAATCTAAAAATTTCAAAAAAAGTAAAGATGACCTTTTTAAAAAAAATTTAAAAAGGTGGAGTTTTTATAAAATGTTTATTAATAGGAAAAATATTTCATATAAAACTTATAGCATCGGTTTGTTCAAAGAAACTGTAGAAATAGATTTTATGACATTAACATGTGTTGAATTTGTATCCTCTTTTTTAATAGTTCAGTTGTAAAAATTAAGGTCTAAGGTCTTGTTGAAGCTAAAAAAATATTTATTTAAAAGTCATTGCATTTTTAGCTGTTGCAGAGTTTTGGCAAAAAAAATGTTTAGCATGATTTGGCGAAAAATGTATAAAACGCTGCGTTCATTTATCTCGTTGATGGCGGGTTAATAATGTATTATCTTCAAGTCCCTGTAATTATAACATTAATCTTCAAATTGTGGCAGAAATAAAAATTGCCAAATCATTCAGTTTGAATGAATATTACAACTATTACAACTAAAACAGAGACTAGACTTTAGCATAGACAACAGACTAGACTATAAACTGGACTATATAATAGTCTATAGTCTAGTCTATAATCTAATCTATAGTTTAGTCTAGTCTATATTCAAGTCTATAGTCCAGTCCATAGTCTAGTCTATTGTCTAGTCTATAGTCTCTATAGTCTAGTCTATAGTCTAGTCTATAGTCTAGTCTATAGTCTAGTCCATAGTCTAGTCTATAATCTAGTCTATAGTCTAGTCTATAGTCTAGTCTATAGTCTAGTCTATAGTCTAGTCTATAGTCTAGTCTATAGTCTAGTCTATAGTCCTAGGCTATAGTCAGTCTAGAGTCTAGTCTATCTAGTCCTAGTCCCTAGTCCTACTCTAGTCATAAGTCTAGTCTATACGCTAGTCTATAGTCTAGTCTATAGTCTAGTCTATAGTCTAGTCCTATAGTCTAGTTCTATCGTCTAGTCTATAGTCTAGTCTATAGTCTAGTCTATAGTCTGCTTGAGGTCATAGTCTAGTCTATAGTCAGTCTAGTCTAGCTAGTCTATGCTAATAGTCTAGTCCTATAGTCCCTATTCGATAGTCTAGTCTATAGTCAAGTCGATAGTCTAGTCTATAGTCCCAGTCTATAGTCTAGTCCTATAGTCTAGTTCTATAGTCTAGTCTATGTCCTAGTCCTATAGTCTAGTTATAGTTCTAGTCTATAGTCCTATCTATAGTCTAGTCTATAGTCTAGTCTTCTAGTCTATAGTCTAGTCTATAGTCTAGTCTATAGTCTAGTCTATAGTCTAGTCTATAGTCTAGTCTATAGTCTAGTATAGTCTAGTCTATAGTAGTGTCTATATCTAGTCTATAGTCTAGTCTATAGTCTAGTCTATAGTCTAGTCTATAGTCTAGTCTATAGTCTAGTCTATAGTCTAGTCTATAGTCTAGTCTATAGTCTAGTCTATAGTCTAGTCTATAGTCTAGTCTATAGTCTAGTCTATAGTCTAGTCTATAGTCTAGTCTATAGTCTAGTCTATAGTCTAGTCTATAGTTTAGTCTATAGTCTAGTCTATAGTCTAGTCTATAGTCTAGTCTATAGTCTAGTCTATAGTCTAGTCTATAGTCTAGTCTATAGTCTACTCTATATTCTAGTCTATAGTCTAGTCTATAGTCTAGTCTATAGTCTAGTATAGTCTAGTCTATAGTCTAGTCTATAGTCTAGTCTGTGGTCTGGTCTGTGGTCGAGTCTATAGTCTAGTCTGTGGTCTAGTCTAAAATTTCAAATTTAAGAAAAATATGTACATTTTTTTCTTTTAATATGTTATTGTACCATAAAAATTTATAAATGAAGCAATTTAATTTTATAATTTAATTAGTCACAACTACTTAAAAATAGCCATTTAATAATTTTCTTTTCATATTTACAATTTTCATTACGCTCTACGACCATTTTAAACCCCGCCCCTCATCAAAAAAAATATAATATTTTTTCATACATTTGTTTTTAAATTCATTTCATTCAACATTTTTTCATGTGACAATTGCAATTGGCAAAATCATAAATGTTGACATTTATAGTTTATATATAATATTTTTTGCATTTTCTTTGTTGTTTTTATATTTGTTTAGACGGTTTTATGACCATCCATCTGTTTTTAGTGCAACAGTTGGAAATGAATTGAATTGGATTTTTGCTTTGAAAATTTTAGAGCAGAATTTTGATGACTTTATTATAGATTTTGATCATTATTAGGCGCAGTGAAAAAATCAGTTAAACATAACAGTGGGAAAGAAATTGATTTGATTTTTTTTGTAAATTTTTTTTTTTTAATATTTAACTTTTTTAATAAGTCCACAAAGTTTCATAGCTTTTCCTGAATCTTTAAAAAAGTTAAAAAAAATTGTATATGTACAACGTTCCGTTAGACCTTACAAAAAGCTAATTAATTGCTGGATTAATTTCTGTTACTAAAGTTTATATTTTGTACTAATCTCCTTTAAGTCTGTAAACTAAATTTTTTTCAACAATTGTTTTTAAAATAAAAATTTGTTAGTTTCTGTTTTTTTCTATTGAAATGTCAAATTTGTATGTTTTTAAATTTATTACAAACGCATTATTTGTTTGTTATTAAAGCATGTTAACAAAACATGTTTAACTTGGTTTAGACATGACTTTGTAACGAAATGTATATTGAATGAAAAATAAACGCACTATGAGTTTTAAACAGAATATGTAATTATTTTTTTTTTTTGTTGCAAAAATATAAAAACAAATTATTAAATCATATAAACATTAATACAATGTTTTTTATAAACATTTAATAACACATTAATAATAATGTAATATTTTTCCATGTTAATTTCTTTTTAAATAAAACAAAATGTCAAGGTTTTAAAATTTAAATAAATATTGTGTTTTAATGAGATTTTGACGCTTACAAAAGAAATGTTATTAATAGAGACATCAAATGTCATAAATTTAACATTTTAAAGGGGTTCGAAGGACCATTTTATAAACAAGGAAACTTTAAACTATTTGATTACTTAGTCTAAAGAAAAGACTGGACTATATACTAGACTACACTATAGACTAGCCTATAGACTAAACTATAGACTAGACTATAGACTAGACTAAGACTAGACTAGACTAGACTAGACTAGACTATAGACTAGACTATAGACTAGACTATAGACTAGACTATAGACTAACTATAGACTAGACTATAGACTAGACTATAGACTATAGACTAACTATAGACTAGACTATAGACTAGACTATAGACTAACTATAGACTAGACTATAGACTAGACTATGACTAGACTATAGACTAACTATAGACTAGACTATAGACTAGACTATAGACTAGAACTATAGACTAGACTATAGACTAGACCTATAGACTAGACTATAGACTAGACTATAGACTAGACTATAGACTAGACTATAGACTAGACTATAGACTAGACTATAGACTAGACTATAGACTAACTATAGACTAGACTATAGACTAGACTATAGACTAGACTATAGACTAGACTATAGACTAGACTATAGACTAGACTATAGACTATACTATAGACTAGACTATAGACTAGACTATAGACTAGACTATAGACTAGACTAGACTAGACCTATAGACTAGACTATAGACTAGACTAGACTATAGACTAGACTATAGACTAGACTATAGACTAGACTATAGACTAGACTATAGACTAGACTATAGACTAGACTATAGACTAGACTATAGACTAGACTATAGACTAGACTAGACTATAGACTAGACTATAGACTAGACTATAGACTAGACTATAGACTAGACTATAGACTAGACTAGACTAGACTATAGACTAGACTATAGACTAGACTATAGACTAGACTATAGACTAGACTATAGACGACTATAGACTAGACTATAGACTAGACTATAGACTAGACTATAGACTAGACTCTAGACTAGACTAGACTAGACTATAGACTAGACTATAGACTAGACTATAGACTAGACTATAGACTAGACTATAGACTAGACTATAGACTAGACTATAGACTAGACTATAGACTACACTATAGACACTATAAAATATACAATAAAAGAAAAGAACCAGCTTTCTGGTGGACCCCGGAGATCAAAATGCTACGAACTAATTGTTTACGTGCGCGAAGAATAGCTACCCGTCACTACTCCGACGACACGCTTAAGAAGAAGTATCGAAAACTGAGAAAACAACTTAGAAACGCAATTAAAAGAAGTAAAATAGAAAAATGGAAGGCGATATGCAACACTATAGATGATAATCCATGGGGAAAACCATATAAAATCATAACTAAGAAGATGCATACTATGATGTCAATACCAGGTATCACAGAGCCAACATGGGCTTCAAAAATAGTATCTACATTGTTTCCAATAGATACACAAGGATATACATGCAGTCAAAAACTACAAAGTACTGGCAATATTGTCCCTTTTGATCTTGAGGAACTAAATAGCGCATGCCGAAAACTTAAACTGGGAAAAAGTCCCGGACTAGATGGTATTCCAAATGAAGTACTTAAACTAACAGGTGAGCTTTGGCCAGAGTTGTTGTTGGTAGCCTATAACCTATGCTTCATAAATGGTACTTTTCCGAAGTGTTGGAAAATCCAAAAGCTGGTTCTACTCCGGAAGGGGACGAAGCCACTAAATGAGCCAAGTTCATACAGACCTTTGTGTATGATAAATACACTAGGTAAACTATTTGAAAGTTTAATATCCACCAGATTAGACATTGAGATAAGGAGACAAGGTGGATTATCTCCAAAGCAATATGGTTTTCAAAAAGGGAAAAGCACAGTTGGAGCTATAAAGGAAGTAGTAGATATTGCACTAGCTTCCAAGAAAGAAAAAGGTTTTTGTACTGTTATTACACTTGATGTTAAAAATGCATTCAACACAGCTAAATGGAGTGTTGTAATGAGCTCATGCAAAGACAAAAGAATACATAGTTCTCTGTATAATATAATAGCTGATTATTTGTATGATAGAGTCCTAATGTATAAAACAGATGATGGTATGAAGGAATACCAAATTACTGCAGGAGTACCACAAGGATCGGTCTTAGGACCACTTTTATGGAATATGATGTACGACGGACTTCTAAATCTCGAGCTACCAAAAGGTGCGCATATTATAGGATATGCCGATGATGTAGCACTTGTTATTTCCCATACTTTGCCACAAGCTCTGGAAATAATAACTAATGATAGCCTCAGCCGCTGCGATAGGTGGTTAAACGAGCATGGTCTGAAATTAGCGGCCGAAAAAACAGAGTCAATATTAATTACAAATCGTAGATCGTTTATAGCTCCAAAACTAAGAATACAAGGTAAAATTATAACCTTTAGCAAAAGTTTAAGATATCTTGGTGTTCTACTAGATAATCGATTAAACTTCAATATACATGTACAGAACATTCGAGACAAAGCCCTAAAAACTGCAAATGTGTTAACAAAAATTATGCCAAATATAAACGGACCTAAAGACTCCACTAGGAAGCTCATAAACAGTGTAGTTCACTCACAAATGCTGTATGCAGCACCTATAATTGCATCAGCTTTGAAAAGAAAGTGTGTAATCACACAACTGTTAAAACCACAGAGAGTTAGTGCCCTAAGGGTAATATCAGCGTACAGAACTGTGTCCACAAGTGCAGCTTTAGTTCTCTCCGGAATTCCACCCATTGACCTCCTTATATTGGAGCGAGAAGAAATATGGCAAAGATTGAATGTAGCAACAAGTCTAGACATCAATACGCAATATATTAAAAATGTAAAAGAGGAAGCAAGAAACAATCTGCTAACAAAGTGGCAGGAACAATGGGAAGCAGATGAAAGGGGTAGATGGACCCATAAACTGATACCAGACATTGAAAGCTGGATAAAACGAAAACACGGTAGAATGCACTACTATCTAACACAAATACTAACGGGACATGGAAATTTTAACTCATATTTAACAAGATTCAAGATAAAAGAGAATATATATTGTGAAGACTGTGGATCCCAAGAAGATACCGCAGAACATACTCTATTTCAATGTGAAAAATGGAACCAAATGAGGAGATCTTTATATGAATATATTGGAACTATATTAACTCCGGTAAACATTGTTTCGGAAATGTTGAAATCCGAAGAAACGTGGATGAAGTGTCAAGATTTTATCACACATATAATGAAATGCAGATCTGATCGCAACGCCGAACCCCTAATCTCATATGAGGATGGGGGAGTAGGATAGCGATATATAAAATCGTCTGCCCCGATGAAATGCGAAAGTGGTACCGGGGTGGGACGGGGAGGTATTCGTGGGGCCACTAGTTGATAGTGTACTATCACTACGTCCTATAAAAAAAAAAAAAAAAAAAAAAACTATAGACTACACTATAGAATAGGCTAGATTATAGACGTTTTATAGGATTCGAAGGACCATTTTGTAACTAAAAAACTTCAAAAGATTTGATTACTTCATGCGTTAAATAATAATTCTACTTAAGTTAAACATATAGAAGGACCATTGTCTTTAAATAGGTACTTCAACATGGTCCTTCCTAATAATTTGTTTGTTGTTACTATGGAAAGACCATAACCTGCAAACATTAATATGGTCCTTCGTAGCAATTCGAAAGTGAATTTTATTGCTTTTTGAATTATTTTTCAATTTTTATAACTTTTAAAAAAACTTCCAAACTTTTACCTTTAAATGACCCACTTTTCTTGCAAAAATTTTAATTAATGTCACCATTATAAAACAACGCTGAGCAACTCCTTAAGTCATTTTTATTACCCTGACACCTTTGTTAAAGATAATTTATACCCTGTTTTAATTTCTCCAGTTTTTGTGAGTTTTGCAAATAAACATTAAAAATTAATTTCTATTAAAATTCAATGATTTTAATGGTTTTTTTTTCAATTTTTTTTATAATAAAACAGTAGAAACTCCTACAAGTCATAAATTTTTGCAAAAAGAAACCAACATTAAGAGAATCATAAAAAAACTAAGTAATAATAAATTTTATTATTACAAATTTTTGCCAAGTTTTAAAAAAAGAGTTTTTTTGTTGTTAACAAAGTAATAAAACAAGATAATAAACTGTGTGAATGGTTAAAATATTGATTTGAAATCTTGTTAATTAATAGTTAAGAGGGTGGAGTAGTAGGAGGAGGAGATGATAGACGCCAATCCAAAGAAAGAAATCGAATTTTAAAGTTTTATTAAGTAGTAATAATAATTTAAAAATATAATAAATTAATATTAATGTTATAATTTTAACCTTAAAAAAGTATTGCAAATAAATTGATGTCTTTTAATTTTTTTTCCATAAAATTGCAAAACCATTTAATAGTTAATATTAAAAAATCGTTAAACTAATTTATTTTGTGTATTTTTTAAAAATTCATCATTAATCTTTCGATCAGTCCATAGTCCAGACTATAATCAGTCTATGATGCAGACTGACTAATCTATAGTACAGACTATGATCAATCTACAATCCAAACAATATACATGCTGCAGTCCAAACTATAGTCAGTCTATTGTCAAAACATATTTCATACTTCAGATATTTCATGCAACAGATTTATGTCCGCCTTTATTCCACATTATACTCATTCTATAAAACCCACTCTTTCAGTTTATAAGCCCGACTATGATCAGTCTATAGCGAAGAAAATGGTCAGGTGCTAGCCAATACTATATTCGACCTATAGTCCAGAATATAGACAGTCTTAAGGCCATACTACATCTATAGTGCAGATTATTGTTAGTCTAAGTACAGACTATAGTCAGTCTATACTCCAGTCAACATTTAGTCTATAGTCCAAACTACATT
The DNA here is from genome assembly GCF_015586225.1 of Lucilia sericata. Taxonomy (NCBI): domain Eukaryota; kingdom Metazoa; phylum Arthropoda; class Insecta; order Diptera; family Calliphoridae; genus Lucilia; species Lucilia sericata. The sequence continues at coordinate 46,521 of NW_023996177.1, read as the reverse complement.
ACGTCTATAGTACAGATTATTGTCAGTTTATAGTCCAGACAATAGTCAGTCCATAGTCGAGACTATAATCAGGTTATAGTCAATCTATAGTCACGACTACAGTCGGTATATAATCCAGTCTATAGTCAGTCCATAATCCAGTCTATAGTTAGCCCATAGTCCAGAATATAGTCAGTCTAAAGTCGAGACTATAGTCAATCTATAGTCCAGACTATAGTCGGTCTATACTACAGCATATAGTCAGTCTATACTTCAGACTATATTCAGTCTATAGTCCACACTATTGTTAGTCTGTAGTCCAGAGTATAGTTATTCTATAGTCCAGACTATAGTTGGTCTATAATCTAGATTAGTCAGTGTATAATCCAGTCCATAATCCAGACTGTCTATACTCCAGACTCTATTTAGTCTATAGTCTAGATTATAGTTAGTCTGTAGTCCAGACTATAATTAGTCTACAGTCCAGACTAGAGTTAGACTATAGTCCAGACTACACTCAGTCTATAACCTAGACTATAGTCAGTTTATAGTACAGTCTATAGCCAGTCTAAAATTCAGAATTATATAATCCAGAATATAGTTAGTCTGTTGTCCAGACTATAGTTAGTCTGTAGTCCAGACTTTAGCCAGTCTGCAGTCCAGACTAAAGTTAATCAATAGTCCAGATTATAGTCAGTCTAAAGTCCAAACTATAGTTGGTCTATAATACATATTAGTCAGTCTATAATCAAGTCCATAATCCAGATTAAAGTCAGTTTATAGTCAGTCTGTACTCTAGACAATATTCAGTCTATAGTCCAGATTATAGATAGTCTGAAGTCCAGACTATAATTAGTGTATAGTCCATACTATAGCTAGTCTAAAGTTAATCAATAGTCCAGATTATAGTCAGTCTAAAGTCCAAACTATAGTTGGTCTATAATACATATTAGTCAGTCTATAATCAAGTCCATAATCCAGATTAAAGTCAGTTTATAGTCAGTCTGTACTCTAGACAATATTCAGTCTATAGTCCAGACTATAGTCAGTCTATAGTCCAGACTATAGTCAGTATATAGTCCAGACTGTAGTCAGTATATAGTCCAGACTGTAGTCCAGACTATAGTCAGTCTATAGTCCAGACTATAGTCCAGACTATAGTCCAGACTATAGTCCAGATTATAGTCAGTTTATAGTCCATACTATAGTCAGTCTATAGTCCAGACTATAGTCAGTCTATAGTCCAGACTATAGTCAGTCTATAGTCCAGACTATAGTCAGTCTATAGTCCAGACTATAGTCAGTCTATAGTCCAGACTATAGTCAGTCTATAGTCCAGACTATAGTCAGTCTATAGTCCAGACTATAGTCAGTCTATAGTCCAGACTATAGTCAATTTATAGTCCAGACTATAGTCAGTCTATAGTCTAGACTATAGTCAGTCTATAGTCCAGACTATAGTCAGTCTATAGTCCAGACTATAGTCAGTCTATAGTCCATACTATAGTCAGTCTATAGTCCAGACTATAGTCAGTCTATAGTCCACACTGATAGTCTTACTATAGTCAGTCTATAGTCCAGACTATAAATAAATAGTTACAATAGAGTAGTTTTTATTTAAATAATTTAAATTGGAACCTTTTCACTTTTCACCTAAATTTTAAACAAAAGACCCAAAAAGCTACCGTTTTTTTTTAACAAAAGAATAAAAAACTACTGTAAACAAAAATTCAAAAATGTCGATGAATAAATAATACTTTTAAAATATTATATTATATATTCATATTAAATTTCAAATTTAACAAAACCTATGACTCTCTTGTAAATCTGTCTGGACTATAGACTAACCCTACTTTTAAATTTGAATAAGTTAAATTTTAGTTAACCATTTTTATCGTTTTTTTTTTTTTTTTTTTCTTTAAAATATTTAAATATTTGCACTATATTTCAGATTTAACTTAAACTTATTGAAACTGCTCTTAAAAATTTATTTCAATAACTTTGTAGATTGTATAATTTTTAGTCTTTTTTATGAAACAGAAACTGGTTCTGATTAGTTTCTTAACAAACAACAACAACATATAATTCAATATGTATTTTGTTTTTTTTTATGATCTTAACTAAGATCAGATAAATTTAAACAAAAGCCACAAATATTATAAACATTAAAAAAAAACACAAACAAAGATTTTATTTTATTATTTTTCTTTTTTTTTCAATAGAAAAATCCCATTTAATTTATCGTATTGACCACAGAGAAAAAATCAATTGCCGATGTAACAAATCCGGGTTGATTTGTATCTAATTTGGTTTTTGTGTAGTTTTTGTTTTTTTAAGACGTTGTTTTATGTTTTACCCAAAAAAATTAGATAAAGGCGCCTTTATTTTTAAGACATTTAATTTAACTTTAACTAAAGTTTAAGGTTTTTAGTTAATTAACCTAATTAGAGCTATTTAACAAAACTAACATTGGTTTTGTTTAATTTGTAGACAATTTTATGCCTTAAAAATCGATTATCATGAAAACAATAGTACAACAAACAAATTTTAATTGAAAATGTTTTTAGATTGTTAAAGAGTTTAAAGATTTATAACTAAAAAAAAATATAAAAATAAATAAATGTAAATATATTTACATACATACACCTACAGTTAGTTAAAAAATGTTATATAATTAATATTATTTCCTAAAAAAATAAAACTCTCGTCTAGTTAGTTGGTAAATTTTTGAAAATATTTCCAACTGTTAAAATTTGTTAAAAATTAATTAAAAACCGGAAAATTTGTTTACGCATTTTTTATTTCAACTTCTTAAATATTTCATTAAACTTAAATATTTCATTAAAAATTTCTTAATTTTTATAAATTTTTTATATTTTTACAAAAATCTTTACAATAGACTAACTGAAGACTATAGACTAATGACTATAGACTGACTATAGTCTGGACTATAGACTGACTATAGTCTCGACTATAGACTGACCATAGTCTGGACTATAGACTGACTATAGTCTGGACTATAGTCTGGACTATAGTCTGGACTAGACTATATACTGACTACAGTCTGGACTATAGACTTACTATAGTCTGGAATATAGACTGAATATAGCCTGGACTACAGACTGACTATAGTCTGGGCTTTATACTGGTTATAGTCTGGACTACAGACTGACTATAGTGTGTACTATAGACTGACTATAGTCTGGGCTATAGACCGACTGTAGTCTGGACTATAGACTAACTATAGTCTGGACTATAGACTAACTATAGTCTGGACTATAGACTAACTATAGTCTGGACTATAGACTGACTATAGTCTGGACTATAGACTGACTATAGTCTGGACTATAGACTAACTATAGTCTGAACTATAGACTGACTATAGCCTGAACTATGGACTCACTATAGTCTGAACTATATACTGACTATAGTCTGAACTATAGACTGACTATAGTCTGGACTATAGACTGACTACAGTCTGGAATATATACTGACTATAGTCTGGACTATAGTCTATAGACTATCTATAGTCTGGACTATAGACTGACTATATTCTGGATTATAGACTGACTATAGTCTGGATAATAAACTGACTATAGTCTGGATTATAGACTGACTATAGTCTGAATTATAGAGTGACTATAGTCTGACTGACTATAGTCTGCACTATAGACTAATGATAGTTTGGACTATAGACTGACTATAGACTAACTATAGTCTGAACTATAGACAGACTATAGTATGGACTATAGACTGACTATAATCTGGACTTTAGACTGACTAAAGTCTGGACTATTGAATAACTATAGTCGGGACTATAGGCTGACTATAGTCTGTAATATAGACTGACTGACAGCTTTATTCCAGATTACATCTTTAACTAAAATTAAATAATTTGCAAAAAAAAGTTGCAAATAACTACAAATCATCCCATTAAAATAGATCCAACTTTTAAGATAACTCCTCAAAATCAAATTAATGTTTTAATAATTTATAACTCGCGTTGTTGTTGTTGCTAAATTATTAAATTATTTAATATTTAAACAACCATCTTAAATATTTAGAAACCATTTTTGCCACCATCATCTTCTTTTATTATTTTATTCGTCATCATAATTTTTATTATTATCATTTTGATCATTATAGGCTGAAGTAGGTTTTATTAAAGTACCTTGTAGCTAAATAAATAAAATAAAATATTATACGCAGTTTTTTTTTTTTTTTGTAAGCATTCAAGTACCTTAACATTAACCAGCTCGTTGCTGGAATTAGCAAAAGAAAAAGAAGCAAAAGATTTATATGCTTTAGCTGTGTTTACAGGTCGAGATTTTTTCCACCATATACTATTTTGTTGACTCATTTTTTGTATGATTTCAAGAACACAAAAAATCAACGACGACAAAAGTTGTAGAAGCAAAAAAAAGAGGTACAACAAAAACAAGAATGCTAAATTTATATTATAACGTTACTAAAAATTTCATTTAGAAGAAGGGGAAACATAATAATCATCAAAATAACAATGTAGTAAGTCGTACTTGTAGAGAATCTACGCATATACAATTATATTACAGTTTGTTTTTATTTTTTTTTTTAATATAAAATAATAATAAGGGTATGCACTATAGGTCTCATAGCTAATAGATAAGTAAGAAACTACATAGTTGGGCCAATAAAGTGACTTTAGTCTGGACTATAAACTGATTGTAGTATGAACTATAGGCTGACTATAGGCTGAACTACAGGCTGACTGTAATATATAGTAGAGGATGGCCGTAGGCTGAACTACAGACTGTCTATAATCTGGACTATAGATGGACTTAAACTAATTACAGTCTGGACTACAGGCCGACTATATCCTATATATCCTAACTATATTCTGAACTACAGACTGACTATAGTCGGGACTACAGACTGACTATAATCTGGACTATAAACTATCTATAGTCTGGATTATAGTCAGTCTATATTCCAGACTATAGTCAGTCTGGACTATAGACAGACTGTGATCTAGACTCTAGACTGACTATAGTCTGGACTATAGACTGACTATTGTCCGGACTATAGACTGACTATTGTCCTGACTATAGACTGACTATTGTCCTGACTATAGACTGACTATTGTCCGGACTATAGACTGACAATAGTCTGGACTATAGACTGACTATAGTCTGGACTATAGACTGACTATAGTCTGGACTATAGACTGACTACAGTCTGGACTATAGACTGACTATAGTCTGGACTATAGACTGACTACAGTCTGGACTATAGACTGATTATAGTCTGGAATATAGACTGACTATAGTCTGTAATATAGACTGGCTATAGTCTGGACTATAGACTGACTATAGTCTGGACTATAGACTGACTATAGTCTGGACTATAGACTGACTATTGTCTGGACTACAGACTGACTATAGTCTGGACTACAGACTGACTATATTCTGGACTATAGACAGACTATAGTCTAGACTACAGACTGACTATAGTCTGGACTATAGACTAACTATAGACTGACTATATCTGGACTATAGACCGACTATAGTGTGGACTATAGACTGACTATTGTCTGGACTATAGACTGACTATTGTCTGGACTATAGACTGACTATAGTCTGGATTATAGACGACTATAAACTGGACTATAGACTGACTATTGACTGACTATAATCTGGATTATAGACTGTGCCTGGACTATACACTAACTGTAGTCTGGACTATAGATTGTATATAGTCTATATAAACTATAGACTAACTATTATCAGAACAGTAGTTTGGAATATGGACTGACTAAGATCTTCAACATAGACTAACTAAATAGACTACAGACTGCTAATAATGTGAACTATGGACTGACTACAGTCTAGACTACATTATGAACTTAAATATGTGTGTAGACGTAGTGTTTAACGTTCTATAAAGTGCCGAAATCAAACCTTTCAGAATCTCTTATAATTTAAAAGTAATTTTGAAATTCATAAAACCTTCCATCAGAGCGTATGATTGATATTAATTGGGAGTAATTTTAGAAATATTAAAATTTCAACAAGAAGCGTTACTGTAAGGTCATATAAATGTTCTGGTAATATGTTCAAAACACTTCAAAGAATCTAAATAAAAATACAATTTTTCATTGCTAGAATAATTTTTGAAAGTTATGTAAGATTTTTCAGACTTAATGGCTTAAAAAAAATTTTTTGGAAAAATTAAAAATAATTTTAGAAATTTACAGGAAATATTATATTGAAAGATTAAAATAGTATAATAAAAATAATTTATATTCCACATATTTTGCTCTTAACTGAAACCCCTTAATTATGTTTATTTTATTACTGTAGTTTACTACGCTTGTTTCCCGCTTCTTTTTTTTTTTGTGTGTAAACCATAATTAAAGTTGAACTTAAATTTTTTATACGTTTATAAATGATGTAAAAATACATACAAAATTCTTAAAGCTAAAAGAATTTCAGTTTTTGATTAAAGTAGAAAAACTGAGACTTAACCTAAAACCAAATAAAGTCAAAAGCAACAAAATACAAAATAAAATATTTTATTTCTAAGCTACAATCAAAGTCAAAAAAGCCAACATGAGGCTGTAATGAAAAAAAGCCACAAAACCAAAAACGGTTAAATCTTGAAAAATACCCACAAAAAAAACAACTAAGTTTCAATAAAAAAGGGTTAATGAACCATAATTATTTGAAAGAAGAAAAAAAAAACACCAAACAATTGGTCAGAATAATTTTGGTGGAACAATTAAAAAAAAATAACTCAACGAATTTTAACAATAGAATAAATAAGTAGTGAGTGTCTGTACTATAGAATTAAATAAATGGTGGGTTTTCACAATAAAAAAAGTGTCAGCGAAAAAAAAAACAAGATTTAAAAAATATTTTTACAAAAAATATTTTTTTATATATTTAATCACCTTTAGTTAAAGGTCATTGTTTATTTAAGAAAACAATTTATAAAATTGTTACCAACTGTTTTTTTTTTTTTAGGCAAACTGTAATTCTTTTTTTTCTTATGCTCAAGTTATTTGTTTATAAACAAATTTTTATTTATTATTTTATCTTATAAAATTGATCTAGTTAAGAGTTTTTTTTAGCAATATAAAACCCACATATAATATTTTTCAATCTCCTCTAACACAAATATGTTGTAATCAGTTTTAAGCTGTCAGTTGAAATATATGTCCAAAGATTGTGAAATAAAGGCCAGATTATGGCACAATTAAATAAGGCAAACAAAAATATATATTTAAAATAATTTACGAAAAAAGGTAGGAAGTAAACAAAATTTATACTTTTACTTATTTCAAATGAAATAAACAACTACAAAAATTAAAGGTATTTTGGTAAAATTTCAAAAACTTGTAAAATTAAACAAAATATTTGTTAAGCGTTCTTCTACTTCCAGCCTTGGCTTGTTAGAGATAGAAATTTATTGAAAATTTTATATAATTAAACAGGCCTTATAAATTCTTATCCCCTTCGAAAATTTTTAAAATCTACTTCAGTTTGAAGAAATAGCTAATTTTTTTTAGTTTTCCCTGGTAGCGTATGATTGATATTAATTACGAGGTATTTTAGAAAAATGCAATTTGTACCAGTACGCCAGTAACTTAGAGCTGTAGAATGTTCCACAAATATGCTTAGAACTAAGTCGGGAATATACCTTGAAAATTTTCTTAAAACTTATTAAACATAATTTGAAGCAAATTGAAATTTTTCGAAGAAATTTCCTTAAAAATGAAAAATAGTTTTAAAATTACTTACAAGCCGGTTTATGGATTGAATATAGTCTGGACTATAGACTGTAGTTTATATGACTATAGTTAGGTCTATAAACTGGCTAGAATCAGGAATATCAATGCCTATAGTTTGGACTATGGACTATTGCCTAACTAGAGTATATACTTTAAACAAATTACAGATTGAGTTTAGCCTGGTCTATAGATTGGACTATAGACAGAAGCATGTACATACTAGAGTCTTGAGAGTAGATTGACTACAGTCTGGATAATTAATTAACTGTAATCTGGACTATAGACTGGCCATAGTCTGTACTATTGACTGAATATAGTCTGAATTATATTCAAAACTATTGACTAACTACAGTCGAGACTATAGACTGACTATAGTCTGGACAATTGACAGACTATAGTCTGGATTACCGATTGACTATATTCTGGACTATAGACTGACTATAGTCTGGACTATAGACTGACTATAGTCTGGACTATAGACTGACTATAGTCTAGACTATAGACTGACTATAGTCTGGACTATAGACTGACGATAGTTTTGACTATAGACTTACTACGGTCTGAACTATAAACTGACTATAGTCTGGACTATAGACTGACTATAGTCTGGACTATAGACTTACTATAGTCCGGACTATAAAATTACTATAGTCTGGGTTATAGACTGACTATAGTCTGACTATAGACTGACTATAGTCTGACTATAGACTGACTATAGTCTGACTATAGTTTTAAATATAGTCTGAACTATAGACTGACTATAGTTAGGACAATTGACAGACTATAGTCTGGATTACTGATTGACTATAATCTAGACTATAAACTGACTATAGTCTGGACTATAGACTGACTATAATTTAGACTATAGACTGACTACGGTCTGAACTATAGACGGACTATAGTCTGGACTATAGACTGACTATAGTCTGGACTATAGACTGACTATAGTCTGGACTATAGACTCACTACGGTCTGAACTATAGACTGACTATAGTCTGGACTATAGACTTACTATAGTCCGGACTATAAACTTACTATAGTCTGGGTTATAGACTGACTATAGTCTGACTATAGTTTTGAATATAATCTGGACTAAAGACTGACTATAGTCTGAACTATAGACTGACTATAGTCTGGACTATAGACTGACTATAGTCTGGACTATAGACTGACTATAGTCTGGACAATGGACTGACTATAGTCTGTACTATGGACTGACTATAGTCTGGACTATAGACTGACTATATTCTGGACTATAGACTGGCTATAGTCTGAACTATAGACTGACTATAGTCTGGACTATAGACTGACTATAGTCTGGACTATAGACTGACTATAGTTTGGACTATAGACTGACGATAGTTTGGACTATAGACTGGCTATAGTCTGCACTATAGATCGACTATAGTCTGGACTATTGACTGACTATAGATTGACTATAGTCTGCACTATCTGTACTATAGTATGGCTGTAATCTGGGCTATCGACTGTCTATATTTTGTAAAAGTTTGTCGTTCTTAGACAGCCGCTAAGATACATACCTAACGCTCTTTAAAAATTTGTAAAATCTTTATTAAATTTAAAGAAAATTTAAAATTTGTTATATTGTCCCCGGGTGTGTATGATTGTTATTAATTGGTAGTTATTTTATAAAAATATAATTTTCAGCAAAATACAGATATGTTAGCACAGTAAAATGTTCTACAAATATGTTAACAATTAAATAAAGATTATTTGTGGTAAATTTATTTTAAGAACAGCAAACAAATTTAACAAGTTATGAACGTTTTTTTTTAAAGAGTTTTTAAAAATTTCAAAATATTTTTTAAATAATTCTTTTTAACAAGATTTATTCTTTTAATTAATTATTAAATAAAGATTTAGAAGTTCATATTTTATTTAGACTCTTGCTAATTATACCACCCAGAATTTATTTAGTAAATTAACTTGTTTTTTTCGAAAAACTAAACACCTTTTAAATTGTCATTTATTTCAATACAATGTATTTTAAGATATTTTAAGAAAACCAGATTTTTTTTCTGCTAACAAATATTTTTTCGTGTTTTTCATTGATTTTTCTGAAGATTTTTTAAATAATTTTATTTCAATTTATATTTACATTAATAACAAATTTAAGCAGACATTCATTACTTTAATAGCGGTATTTAAAATGAGCATTATATTTTGAAAGCTTAAATTGTCAAGAAAAAAAAAACAAACTAAAAAAATTCTTATATAGATTTTCGTTAAAAATGAGTTAGTGGTTAAACGAGTTGAATGAATAAGGCATCAAGATAAGATGGGGGAGGGAAGTAAAAAGTTGTTAAGAAAAAAAAACGTGATGATATTGTCATTTGAAACGGTCTTTAAGGCAACTGTTTAGAGAGGTTTAATGGCCATTTTAAAACAAGATATTTGTCTTTAAACAGTTAAGATATTTTTTAACAAATTAATGTAAATAAATTTTAGTATAAATAGTTTTTATAAGGCTAAGGATTTGTTAAGAAATTTTTAGAATTTTAGGAAATATAGTAAATTTTTAAAAATTGTTATAGGGTGCGTATGATTAATATTAATTAGGAGTTATTGAGGAAAAAGTTATGTTTCATAGTAAAGCAATCAATTTAGAGTTATGACATATACCAGAAATATGTTAAGAATAGTGTAAAGCATATTACCCATTAGTTTATTTCATTGTCTTAAAGCCGTTTTTACGAATTACGAACGTTTTATTCCAAATGTTATGAAATATTTAGATAAATTTCTGCTTAAGTTGCGTGATGCTTACCTGAAATGAAAGAAGAAAAAAGACATGAATTAATAATAAAATAACGGTTAATATTTGAAATAAAATAAGTTTAAAAAAGCTCTAGAAAAATTCCTAGTAAACCTTGACTTTAGCTACCACAATAAGGTATGTTATCATTGTAGGTAGAACAACATTGTTTTGTGAAAAGTAGAATTTTGTGGTGAATCATATTTTCCATGAAATACAAATAAAAAATGAATATAAAATAAAATTGTACATATTAAACAATTTCAAGCCAAAAACACAGTCAGATAGACAGACAACAGCCAGCCAAGCCAGGCCAACGTACACTCACACAACACCGATTTACCAACGTTATTAACTATAGTTGAAGGTTTTACAGGGAAAATGAAAAAAAAAACAGAAAAAACTCCTGAAGCGTTGAAGCCATTGTAATTCTTTTGTGGTGGGTTAGAGAAACACACAACCGCCACAAAGTGTACAACAAGCGGCCGGCACAATTTCCATGGTGGCGTTAAATTTAAACAGAAAACTTCAGGGGAATCGAAACAACTAAAAACAGAATATTTTACAGCAGACAAAATCATCATGATCATCATCATCAACGCCATCGTCATAACGTCAATCGTTGGAACAACAACAGCAAAAAACAAGACAGACAGAATAATATTTATTTATGTTGACAAAGGTCTATACATTCATATGTACATATACATATGTACATATGTATGTATGTATGTATGTATGTATGTATGTATGTATGTATGTATGTATGTAGTATGATGTATGTATGTATGTATGTATGTATGTATGTATGTATGTATGTATGTATGTATGTATGTATGTATGTATGTATGTATGTATGTATGTATGTATGTATGTATGTATGTATGTATGTATGTATGTATGTATGTATGTATGTATGTATGTATGTATGTATGTATGTATGTATGTATGTATGTATGTATGTATGTATGTATGTATGTATGTATGTATGTATGTATGTATGTATGTATGTATGTATGTATGTATGTATGTATGTATGTATGTATGTATGTATGTATGTATGTATGTATGTATGTATGTATGTATGTATGTATGTATGTATGTATGTATGTATGTATGTATGTATGTATGTATGTATGTATGTATGTATGTATGTATGTATGTATGTATGTATGTATGTATGTATGTATGTATGTATGTATGTATGTATGTATGTATGTATGTATGTATGTATGTATGTATGTATGTATGTATGTATGTATGTATGTATGTATTGCAATATTTCTATGTATTCTAAAAAGTTTTATTGCACAATGTGGTTACAAAAGCAGACTTCCTGTTTTGGAATTATTCTTCAACAAAAAAAATCTAGTTGATTTGTTTGTTATTTAACATTAACTGGTTAAACAAATACAAAAAGTAAAATCTCTAAAAATTTCAAAATTCATTTCAATACAATTTAACTGAAAAAAAACTAAAATGATTTATGATGCAGAAGACAGCAGGTAAAATGGTTAACAGGTAAAAAAGTTTGATTTAAAAAGGATGTTTATTAAAAAACGTGCTATTTTTTACTTTATCTAACGAAATTTTTAACAATTTAACTCAAGTAAACACTAAAAATTTGCAAGATGTTTAAACAAGATTTTACCTTATATTTACACAATAATAAATAATGAAATTTCTTAATAAAAATCCTATTTCCTAGAAAAACGTTAAGTGAAAGTACATTATTTACTTTGTTTACCTCAAATTTACACAATGTCCAGAATGTTATTCAAACAAATTACAACAGATTTACACAAATATTCATTTAAAACTCTTAATTTTACTTAAAAAAAAAACAAATTTTACATTATTTACCTCAATTTTACATAATGTAAACAATGTAAAATTTTGTTTTCCTTAACACAAATCCTATTTCTATGGAAAATATTGCAGTTAAACATATCTTTTACCTTATTTACTCCAATTTTACACCATGTCAACTATGTAAACAATTGAAAAAAACAAGTAAATGAAGAATAATTTCAAAAACAATGAATAATTTAACTTAAATGTAAGAAATTTACTAAGTTTTTTTACCCAAATTTTACATTATGTCAACAATGTAAACAATTGAAAAAAATCAAGTAAAACAACAATATTTTTCATTTTACGCAATAATTTAACTTAAATGTGCGAAATTTACATTGTTTACCCAAATTTTACATTACGTCAACAATGTAAACAATTGAGAAAATCAAGTATATCAACAACATTTTTCACTACAATGAACAAATTAACCCAAATGTGTAAATTTTTCATTGTTTGCACAAATTTTACATAATGTCAACAATGTAAACATTTGAAAAAAATGAAGTAAATGAACAATATATTTCATTACAATCATTAATTTATTATAAATGTGTAAATTTTACATTGTTTACCCAAATTTTACATAATGTCAACAATGTAAACAATTGAAAAAATCAAGTAAATTAACAACATTTTTCACTACAATGAATAATTTAACACAAATATGTAAATTTCACATTGTTTACCCAAATTTTACATAATGTCAACAATGTAAACAATTAAAAAAATCAAATAAATGAACAACATGTTTCATTAAAATCAATAATTTATCATAGATGTGTGAATTTTACATTGTTTACCCAAATTTAACATTATGTCAACAATGTAAACAATTGAAAAAATCAAGTGAAACAAGAATATTTTTCATTTTAAGCAATAGTTAAACACAAATGTGTAAATTTTACATTGTTTACCCAAATTTTACAGAATGACAACAATGTAAAGAATTGAAAAAATCAAGTAACTGAACAACATTTTTCATTACAATCAATAATTTAACACAAGTGTGTATGTACATTATACATTGTTTACACAAATTTTACATAATGTCAACAATGTAAACAATTGAAAAAAATCATGTAAATCAACAATATTTTTCCATACAACCAATAATTTATCTTAAATTTGTAAAAATTACATTGTTTACCCAAATTTTACACCATGTCAACAATGTAAATAATTGAAAGTTATCAGAAATTTTGTAAGGTCTTAGCTAAACTTAATATTAATGAATTATTAAGTAAATTTTACAATATTTACACAAATTTTACACCATGTCAAGAATGTAAACAATTCAGATTTCTAGGAAATATTGGAAAATTTGACCCTAATCACCACAATTTATCATAAATAAGAATATTTGACATGATTTACACAAAATTCACCTCATGTCAAGAATGTAAACAATTCAGATTTTTAGCAAATTTTCAAAAACTCTATCTAATCTCCATAATACCTCAAAAATAAGTAGTTTTACTTGATTTACCCAAATTTTACACCATGTCAAGAATGTAAACAATTCAGATTTTTAGCAAATTTTCGAAAATTCTATCAAATCTTCATAATTTATCATAAATAAGTAAATTTTACATTATTTACCCAAATTTTACACCATGTCAAGAATGTAAACAATTCCGAATTTTCGAAAATTCTATTAAATCTCCATAAATTATTATAAATAAGTAAATTTTACATTATTTACCCAAATTTTACACCATGTTAAGAATGTAAACAACTCAAATTTCTAGAAAATATTGAAAAATTATACCCAGTCTATATAATTTATCATAAATAAGAACATTTAACATGATTTAGCCAAATTTTACACAATGTCAATAATGTAAACAATTCAGATTTTTAGCAAATTGTCGAAAAATTTCACAAATCTTTATAATTTATCATAAATAAGTAAATTTTACATTATTCGCATAAATTTCAAAGAAATTTTCAAAATTGTTAAGAAATCTCTATAATTTATTATAAATAATTAAATTTTACATGATTTACCTATATTTTACACCATGTCAACAATGTAAACAATTCAAATTTCTAGAAAATATTGAAAAATTTTACCCAAACTACATAATTTATCATAAATAAGAACTTTTGACATTATTTACACAAATTTTACTTCATGTCTACAAAGTAAAATTTGGTTAATTTAAGTAAAATTTAAATTTTTTTTTAAATTAAATCTTGAAATTTTGTTAAATCTTGTTATTTACTTAAAATAAAATTTTAAGTTTTACCCCGAAATTTATGATTTTCTTCACCCCTAATGACAAATTTAACAGCTTCTTGTTTTTAATTTAGGTCTTATTTATTAATACTAACTAAAGTGTAGGTAAAATTTACTTTTAGTATGACTGCTCCACTTTATCTTTTCAAACATCATTTACTTTTTTTTTGCATTATTTTAGCTCTTTTTTATGTAGTATGTATGTATAGTTTAGCCTTGAACTAAAAAAAAAGTGATTATAAAAAATATTATATAACATTAAAAAAATTAAAAGAACATTTTAGAAACAATACTGAAAAAATGTTGAAAAGTTACTTTTCTTAGATTTTTTTTATTAAAAATAGTAAAATTTTATTAAAAATAACAAAATCTTATAAAAAATTTGAAATTTGTAAAGATAGAAAAACCTTAACTTAAAACAAACAGGAAATAATTGTCTAATGATAAAAAAAAAACAAAGAAAACAACTCCCCTTATGTCTAGCAGAAAAAAAAATGCCAAATGATAATTTTTTTGTATTTGTATTCATACAATTATACCGATAAGAACTCAAAAACTATCCGCAATAAATTATGTAGTTTTTTTTCTGCCTTCATATATGAGTTCTTCTTAAAAAAAATATTTTACACATTCTGCAGTTTTCAAAAAAAAATGTATATAGAAAAAGTAATATTTGTTGCCTTAAAACTTTTTTATACATATAATAAAAATGATTAAAGTGGTTGCACTTGAAAACTAAATGCACTTCTTAACAAATCACTGGGTTTATACTCTTCTACTTCTACTACTCTACATTCCTATTTATACAAACATGCAGATGTAAATACTTGTATAGATGTAGAACTATTTTTTTATATTCATAAGATTGTATACATTTGAATTTGCATAATGATGTGTGTGGTAGTATGTATTTAGTTTGACTTTAGCTCTTTGTTTTATATAAGAATTCATATTTTATTCTAAATATTTACTTGGATTTTACTTTAGTATTTTTTTAGCACAATTTCATTTAGTATACAAAAATATGAAAAGATACATTATGAAAATACATACTACACTTTTAGTAAGATTAACCCTTTAGGGCAAGTGAACTTTAATCCAAGTTTTACACTAATCATACACAAAATGGTGCAAATTAAAACATCAAGAAATCATGAATATTATCAAAATTTTCTATTTTAAACAACAATTTAACAAAAAACTCAAAATTTGACATTGTTTACATATATTTTACATAATGTCAACAATGTAAACAATTAAAAAATCAAGTTAATCAACAGCATTATTCAATACCATTAACTATTTAACCTAAATGTGAAAATTTTACATTGTTTACACAATCTTTACATAATGTCAACAATGTAAACAATTAAAAAAATCTAGTAAATCAACAATATTTTTCATATAAATCAATAATTTATCATAGAAGTGTGAATTTTACATAGTTTACATAAATTTTACATCATGTCAACAATGTAAACAATTGAAAAAATCAAATAAATCAACAACATTTTTCATTAAAATCAATAATTTATCATAGATGTGTAAATTTTACATTGTTTACCCAAATTTTACATAATGTCAACAATGTAAACAATTAAAAAAATCATGTAAATCATCAACAATATTCAATACCATCAATTATTTAACCTAAATGTGTAAATTTTACATTGTTTATCCAAATTTTACACCATGTCAACAATGTAAACAATTGAAAAAGTAAAGTAAATCAACAACGTTTTTCATTACAATCAATAATTTAACCTAAATGTGTAAATTTTACATTGTTTACCCAAATTTTACATAATGTAAACAATTATAAAAATAAAGTAAATCAACAACTTTTCCATAACAATCAACAATTTAACCTAAATGTGTGAATTTTACATAGTTTACATAAATTTTGCATCATGTCAACAATGTAAACAATTGAAAAAATCAATTAAATCAACATTATTTTTCATTTTAATCAATAATTTAACTTAAATGTGCGAAATTTACATTGTTTACCCAAATTTTACATAATGTCAACAATGTAAACAATTGAGAATAACAAGTAAATCAACAACTTTTTCCATTACAATCAACAATTTAACCTAAACGTGTGCATTTTACATTGTTTACATAAATTTTACACCATGTAAACAATTGAAAAACTCAAGTAAATCAACAACATTTTTAATAACAATCATCAATTTAACCTAAATGTGTGAATTTTACATTGTTTACACAAATTTTACATAATGTCAACAATGCAAACAATTGAAAAAATCATGTAAATCAACAAATTTTTTCATTTAAATCAATCATTTATCATAAATATGTAAGTTTTACATTGTTTACACAAATTTTACACTATGTCAACAATGTAAACAATTTAATAAAATCCAGTAAATGATTAATATTTCCAATATTTTTAATAACAATCAATAATTTGACAAAATGAAAACATTTTACATTGTTTACCCCAATTTTACATAATGTCAACAATGTAAACAATTGCGAAAATTAAGTGAATGTTAAACATTTATGACTACAATTAATAATTTAATGTTAAACGGACAAAATTACATTGTTTACTTAAACTCTACATAATGTCAACAATGTAAACAATAGCGAAAATAAAGTAAATGTTAAATATTTTCAATTACATTTCATAATTTAATATAAAACAGTAAATTTTACATTATTTACCCAAATTTTACACCATGTCAACAATGTAAACAATTGCAAAAATCAAGTAAATTATCAATATTTTCATATCCAATCAACAATTTAACATAAAACTAAAAATTTTACATTGTTTACCTAAATTTTACTTTCAAAAACAATAATTTTTTCCAAGTCTATCTAACTGCCCCAGTTTTCTCTACAATTCAATCATTTTAAACAATTTTTCTTATATTATTTTCGCTTTTATCCTAAAAATTCTTTTTCATTAAAGTTTAATGTTTATTTTTTAACCACAAAGACGATAAAAATTGAAAACAAAACGCAATTTCTGTGAAAAGAATGAAAGCAAAAAACAAAAAACTATTTCTGATAAATTTATACTTTTTTTGCGGCTTCTTCTTCCTAAAAATGTTCAACAGAAAATATGAGAGTGAAAAAAATCCCAACCACCAAATATCTAGAACACATACTTAGGAACAATAAAAATAAAATCAAAACTTTTTTTCAAGGCATTGAAAAATGTTTGGATGTCTACAACAAAAAAAAAACAACAACAACAACAACAATAAAAATCTTAAAATTCAATAATAAATATAAAGTAAACGGAGGAAGTATGTGTATGTGTGTATCGGTATGGGAGAAGAAAACCGCAAATAGTTAAAAAAAAAAAACGAAATTCATTTAATAAAAATATTATTTTCAATAAAAATAAACAGAAAAAAAGTAACAACAGCAACAAACAGAAAAATGAAAACAATTAGATGATAACAGTAGCAATAATTGCAATACCCTACATCGGCATTGTCAAAAATCTTATATATTTTGCATCAAAATGTAATTATTATAGCAAAATAGCTTAATTTTACATAATGTCAACAATGTAAACAACTAAGAGAAACAAGTAAATGTTCAATATTTTTAATTGTAATTAACAATTTTACATAAATGTGAGAATTTTACTTTGTTTACCTAAATTTTACATAATGTCAACAATGTAAACAATTCAGAAAATCAAGTAAATGATCAGTATTTTTATTTGCAATCAATAATTTAACATAAGTGTGATAATTTTACATTGTTTACCCAAATTTTACACAATGTCAACAATGTAAACAATTAAAAAAATCAAGCAAATTAACAATATTTTTAATTAAAATCAATAATTGTACATAAAACTGAACATTTTACATTGTTTACACAAATTTTACACAATGTAAACAATTGAGAAAATCAAGTAAATAATGAATATTTTTAATTAAAATCAATAAGTTCACATAAAACTAACATTTTTACATTATTTACCCAAATTTTACATAATGTCAACAATGTAAACAATTGAAAAATCAGGAAAAAGTTCAATATTTTTAATTGTAGTCAATAAGTTTACTTAAATATAGGAATTTTACATTGTTTACCCAAATTTTACATAATGTCAACAATGTAAACAACTGAAAACCGAGATAAAAGTTAAATATTTTTATTTGTAATCAATAAATTTACTTAAATATAAGAATTTTACATTGTTTACCCAAATTTTACATAATGTCAACAATGTAAACAATTGCAAAAATCAAGTACATTTTACCTATTTTTTACTGTAATCAATAATTTATGGTAAATGTGTAAATTTTCTATTATTTACACAAATTTTACATAATGTCAACAATGTAAACAATTGAAAAAATCAAGTAAATCAACAATATTTTTCATTACAATCAATAATTTAACACAAATGTGTAAATTTTCTATTGTTTACCCAAATTTTACATAATGTCAACAATGAAACAATTGAAAAAAGTCAAGTAAATCAACAATATTTTTCATTAAAATCAATAATTTAACAGAAATGTGTAAATTTTACATTGTTTATCCAAATTTTACATAATGTCAACAATGTAAACAATTGAAAAAATCAAGTAAATGAACAATATCTTTCATTACAATATCTTCTTTTACAGTTCTAGCAATAAAAATTCCCAGTATTTTTGAAAATTCCGACCCTAAACAAAAATATTGGTTTATTATTTTCGGAAAATTAGAAAAGAAATATAGATTTATTTACTAAAATTTAAAGATTCAACTGCCCATAAGTGGCCTTTAAATTTTTGCTAACAAAATATACCAGTATTTCTTATAATTCTGGTCCTAACAAAAAATACTGGTTTTTTATTTTAATTAATTTCAATAGAAATGTTACTTTCTATTGTTGCAAACCTATAGATACTTCAGAACAACATTAGTCTTAGAAGTTTCTCTGAAAAAATAACCCAGTATTTTTCATAATTCTAGCTGATATAAAAATACTGGTTTTTTTCTTTCAAATTTTTATAAAAATTTGTAATTTCTATATATTTTTCTCAGTGTTTTTGTTATAATACTTCTTCTCTCTATATTTCTAATATATTTCAATTGATATCTTTAAATGGTTTTTGTATGACAACAACAACAACTTAAACAACAACCAATCAGACAAAAAAAGAAATTAATTAAAAATATATCAAAACGAAAATATAACCAAAAACAATTTTTTATCGCTTTTTATAGCTTTTACGGAGGTAGTTATTTTATGTCGTAATAAAATGCTACTGTAATTGTTTGAGTATAGAGGGAGAGAATCACAAAAAAAAGATATCATTGTCATGTCAACTATAAAAATTTCTTTAGATGTTTAATATCAGTAGGTGCGTAAGTTCAAGATTTCAATATTTTCTACCGGCATCTGTTTGAAAACAAACAACAAAAAAAACCATTTCAATTAAAAACAACCATCAGACAAATTTTTTTACATTATATAAAAGTTGTTTTTGTTGTTTATAAAAAAAAATGATTGATAATTTCTATAGAAAGATATACAAACAAACAACAAATACAAAATACTTTTAAAAAACGAAATAGATTTCATAAAAAAACTGTAGCAATAAAACGTAATGAAAAGAACAATCAATTGATTTGATTCTTTTGTGGTTTTATTAATTTGTTGTTGTTATAATTCCATAATTTAAAGACTTCTAGCAAAAAGAAAAGGGGCGGGTCTGTCCAAAAACAAAAAAAAAATAGGTTGGCGTCAGCTTATAATTTAATTTATTCTTATTTAAAGTTCATTATCAAAAAATGTTTAGCAATATCTTGAAAAGAAACAAGGTTTTTTACAAAATTCTGCTCTACTTTTTAAAAACCACTATTTTTTATTTCAATATTCATATTTATTAAACAAAAATTTCCTGGAAAAAAATAACTCTTTTTACCCCAAAACAAAAAACATATTTTCTTAAAAAATTATTGACAATATGTATAAGAACGTCTAAGAAGACAAACATTAGTCATTTTATTTTACAATTTAAAAACTATAATGTGAACTAAATACAATAATGAACATCTGTTTTTTTCTTCACTTATAATATAAAATAAAATTAAAAAAAAACAGAGCAAGAATTTTATTTTTCAATTTTTACACACAAAAAACACAGATTGTCCATTTACGACGATTTATATAAAGACCAAAATACTAGAATTTATTGGTTGCTATCCACCACCACCACAACATGTAATTAGCTGAAAAACAATTAAAGCTAATTACTTTAAGATGACGAAAATCGAGACAAAAAGGGAAGAAAATGGAAGAATAAAAAAGCAAAAAAAATAAGAAAACAATGTTACTAAATGTCAGAAGAAATGACAAATTAACCCATTAGATAACAAACTTAAATTCAATAAAAAAAAATTCTAAATAATACTGGTTTTTTAAAGTCCAGTTCAATTCTAGTTCAGTTCTAGTTCAGTTCTAGTTCAGTTCTAGTTCAGTTCTAGTTCCGTTCTAGTTCAGTTCTAGTTCTGTTCTAGTTCAGTTCTAGTTCAGTTCTAGTTCAGTTCTAGTTCAGTTCTAGTTCAGTTCTAGTTCAGTTCTAGTTCAGTTCTAGTTCAGTTCTAGTTCTGTTCTAGTACAGTTCTAGTTCAGTTCTAGTTCAGTTCTAGTTCAGTTCTAGTTCAGTTCTAGTTCATTTCTAGTTCAGTTCTAGTTCAGTTCTAGTTCAGTTCTAGTTCAGTTCTAGTTCAGTTCTAGTTCAGTTCTAGTTCAGTTCTAGTTCAGTTCTAGTTCAGTTCTAGTTCAGTTCTAGTTCAGTTCTAGTTCAGTTCTAGTTCAGTTCTAGTTCAGTTCTAGTTCAGTTCTAGTTCAGTTCTAGTTTCAGTTCTAGTTCAGTTCTAGTTCAGTTCTAGTTCAGTTCTAGTTCAGTTCTAGTTCAGTTCTAGTTCAGTTCTAGTTCAGTTCTAGTTCAGTTCTAGTTCAGTTCTAGTTCAGTTCCTAGTTTCAGTTCTAGTTCAGTTCTAGTTCAGTTCTAGTTCAGTTCTAGTTCAGTTCTAGTTCAGTTCTAGTTCAGTTCTAGTTCAGTTCTAGTTCAGTTCTAGTTCAGTTCTAGTTCAGTTCTAGTTCAGTTCTAGTTCAGTTCTAGTTCAGTTCTAGTTCAGTTCTAGTTCAGTTCTAGTTCAGTTCTAGTTCAGTTCTAGTTCAGTTCTAGTTCAGTTCTAGTTCAGTTCTAGTTCAGTTCTAGTTCAGTTCTAGTTCAGTCTAGTTCAGTTCTAGTTCAGTTCTAGTTCAGTTCTAGTTCAGTTCTAGTTCAGTTTCTAGTTCAGTTCTAGTTCAGTTCTAGTTCAGTCTAGTCAGTTCTAGTTCAGTTCTAGTTCAGTTCTAGTTCAGTTCTAGTTCAGTTCTAGTTCAGGTCTAGTTTCTAGTTCAGTTCTAGTTCAGTTCTAGTTCAGTTCTAGTTCGTTCTAGTTCAGTTCTAGTTCAGTTCTAGTTCAGTTCTAGTTCAGTTCTAGTTCAGTTCTAGTTCAGTTCTAGTTCAGTTCTAGTTCAGTTCTAGTCAGTTCTAGTTCAGTTCTAGTTCAGTTCTAGTTCAGTTCTAGTTCAGTTCTAGTTCAGTTCTAGTTCAGTTCTGTTCAGTTCTAGTTCAGTTCTAGTTTCAGTTCTAGTTCAGTTCTAAGTTCAGTTCTAGTTCAGTTAGTTCAGTTCTAGTTCAGTCTAGTTCAGTCTAGTTCAGTTCTAGTTCAGTTCTAGTTCAGTTCGCGTTATATTTATATGGTACATATTCAGCCTCACTTAAAGGTTTACAATCGTCTTGTTTTGTATCAGTATCTAAATTATTTTCCCTTGTAAATCGAGCAGAGTTTGACCATTTATCTAAGGCAAAAGTGTGTAATTTAGAAGCGTTATACTTTATAAATCTCAGTGTGCGTGTCTTCTCACAAATGAGTTAAAAAAGATTGACGCATAATTAGCAGCCGTTTGAGCGCTGCCAGCCAGCCAACAAATATACTTTAAAATAGTCTATTTAAAAACAATACAAGACAATAAGAAAATTTATAATGAATAAATTGAAAAAACAAAAGAAACATTTTTTTAGTTTTTTATGCTTAACAATCCATACGAAAATTTATACCACAAAATACATTGGTTGACAAGTCACACCACACACACACACACACACAGATACTTCCCAGAAAAAGAGCTTGAACTGAACTCATCATCATTCATTTGAGAAGACAGGCATTAATATTAAACATGCAAAAAAAAATAAACAAATTTTAAAATACAAATTTGTTGTGGTTAATGAAAAAAAAATCAAAAGAAATTTAAAAAACTATAATATTTATTGTTGTTTTTGGCGTTAAAAGGGCTTAACTAAAGTGCTGACGTAGTAGATAAAACAATAACACGTGAAGAAAATTTACACTGACAATGTTATAAAAAATCTTTAAAATGACAAAATCTTTAAGAAGAAAACTTAAAAAAACAAACTCACAAAATCAATGATCGGCTCTCAAAAATAACAGGGTCCACAACAAGAGTTGAATATGATTATTGCGATAGTTTTAAATGAGTTAAAACAATAGTTTTTAAACCTCCAATAAAGCTTTAATAAGTCTGTTATTTTGGAAAACTTTTCTCTGTATGCCGTTCACTGTTGTAGTTTTTAGGCGAAGATGAAAAAATTGAATGAAACGCACACATGTGTTAATTTATAATTGTCAATTGAGTTGTGAATCTGTAGTTTTAGTTGTTGTTTTTTTTTCTATTTTTTTTTAGATTTGAAATATGTTTTGTTTATTTTTGAGATTTTAAAAATTTAGTATTGTGTGTGAAAATATAAAACATAGAAAATTAAAACAACATTGGAATGTTTTTTATTAGATTTTTGGGTTGTAAAAATGAATTATATAGCGCCATCTGTTAAAATCATGTTAAATGCTGTAAATTACTGAAAAATATCAACTTTTTGAGAAACCAGTATTTAGAAAAAAATTTTAAAAGAAATCTGATCTGAAATACTGATTCTAAATTCATTACTTTTACAATGTAAAACAACTTTCTACAAAGTAGAGCTACAAAAATGCATTATTCTACAAATATGTTCTAAAAGGCCAGAGCTTTCAAATGACTTCAAATATTTTAAAATTTCTAAACGAAAAATAATATTATGGCTCTTTAAAAAACTATAACAAAAATGTTAATTCTTTTGTAAGCTTTTTAGCCTTTGCTAATATTTAAGAAACAAAAATGCATAACTTATTATTATTTTCTATCTTTCCAAAACCAGAAATCAACCTAAACTATTGTATGGTTTTATTCCTACACGGAAATTCACTTACGGTTTTTAACAATTATGCAAATTTTATGCATTTGTGTGTTGAAATCAAAAGATTGTTATAAAAAATGCAGACACTTTCGTAGCAGATAAATTTGAAATGTTATAAAATCTACACATGTGTGTAACGACGAATGCGATTTAAATCTTTAAAAGTAGAGAAAATAAAGCTGAATTAATTCGAAAAGGAAAAAAACAGCTTCAACAAATTGCATACAATTAACCAATGAAAGCAACTGCAACAATTGTGGCGACAAGAAAATGTTAAATAAACAATTAAATATGCAAAATATATAAAAAACAACTACAAACCTTTAAATGAAATGGAAATTAACGAATCAACTTACTAGAATTAATAGTTGAGACAGTTTAGAGCAGTGATATGCACAAAGAGTACATGTTAAACTTCGTCTCCCTCCTGAACTAGAACTGAACTAGAACTGAACTAGAACTGAACTAGAACTGAACTAGACTGAACTAGAACTGAACTAGAACTGAACTAGAACTGAACTAGAACTGAACTAGAACTGAACTAGAACTGAACTAGAACTGAACTAGAACTGAACTAGAACTGAACTAGAACTGAACTAGAACTGAACTAGAACTGAACTAGAACTGAACTAGAACTGAACTAGAACTGAACTAGAACTGAACTAGAACTGAACTAGAACTGAACTAGAACTGAACTAGAACTGAACTAGAACTGAACTAGAACTGAACTAGAACTGAACTAGAACTGAACTAGAACTGAACTAGAACTGAACTAGAACTGAACTAGAACTGAACTAGAACTGAACTAGAACTGAACTAGAACAGAACTAGAACAGAACTAGAACTGAACTAGAACTGAACTAGAACAGAACTAGAACAGAACTAGAACTGAACTAGACTACTAGAACTGAACTAGAACTGAACTAGAACTGAACTAGAACTGAACTAGAACTGAACTAGAACTGAACTAGAACTGAACTAGAACTGAACTAGAACAGAACTAGAACAGAACTAGAACAGAACTAGAACAGAACTAGAACTGAACTAGAACTGAAATAGAACTTAACTAGAACTGAACTAGAACTGAACTAGAACTGAACTAGAACTGAACTAGAACTGAACTAGAACTGAACTAGAACTGAACTAGAACTGAACTAGAACTGAACTAGAACTGAACTAGAACTGAACTAGAACTGAACTAGAACTGAACTAGAACTGAACTAGAACTGAACTAGAACTGAACTAGAACTGAACTAGAACTGAACTAGAACTGAACTAGAACTGAACTAGAACTGAACTAGAACTGAACTAGAACTGAACTAGAACTGAACTAGAACTGAACTAGAACTGAACTAGAACTGAACTAGAACTGAACTAGAACTGAAATAGAACTGAACTAGAACTGAACTAGAACTGAACTAGAACTGAACTAGAACTAGAACTGAACTAGAACAGAACTAGAACAGAACTAGAACAGAACTAGAACAGAACTAGAACAGAACTAGAACAGAACTAGAAGAGAACAGAACTAGAACAGAACTAGAACAGAACTAGAACAGAACTGAACTAGAACTGAACTAGAACTGAACTAGAACTGAACTAGAACTGAACTAGAACTGAACTAGAACTGAACTAGAACTGAACTAGAACTGAACTAGAACTGAACTAGAACTGAACTAGAACTGAACTAGAACTGAACTAGAACTGAACTAGAACTGAACTAGAACTGAACTAGAACTGAACTAGAACTGAACTAGAACTGAACTAGAACTGAACTAGAACTGAACTAGAACTGAACTGGAACAGAACTAGAACAGAACTAGAACTTAACTAGAACTTAATTAGAACTAACCCACATCTATCATTGTTTGCACTTAAAATGAATACCCCTACTATTCCGTATCCACCTAACTATGTATTTAACACATACTTGCACTTGGCATATATTAACTTTATAATTATTTAATTTAACGCTCATATTTATTACAATTTTAATAATAATTTATGCAAAAAAAAAATGATAATTTTATACACAACATTTATTTTATTTAAAACAAATAAAGACAACAACAAAAATTGCATACAAATCTACTTAAAGGAGACATTGAAAAAAGTCTGTCTATAAAGCTTACAAAAACATTGAATAGCAAGACGTCCAACAGACTGTCGGAATGTTTGTCTGTCGTTTATTAAACGAGTACGGACGGCTGTGGCAGGTCTGGTAAGTTGGTGGGTTTATTGTTTGTTTGTCTCAAACCACTCGACGTTTTAAATGTGGAAAAAAATGAAAGTAATTAATATGCAATGTAAAATAATTATATCGGTGAAAAACAGAAAAAAAAGTAAATATAAATCTCAAATGATATATGCAGGGTGTGCTGGCAGGCAGCAACCATTTACAATTTTTATTTTCAATATATTAATCCATTTGTTAACTAACTTATAAATTGAAATTCTATTTTATCTTTTTGATTGTTCATATAAACAGTAATTGATATGAAACCAATGTAAAGAGTAAGGAAGAAAATATAATAATAAACAATTAATTGTGGTTATAAATTTACTGATATATTTTTAAGCTATAAATGTTTAAAAACTTAAATTACAGAAAGGTGGAGAAAAATAATTGAAATTCGAGAAATCAAAGAAATCAATGTTTATGTTGGCTTAAACGTATGTAATTGTAAGAAGTTTAAGGCTTGGTAGCTTGCAAATTCGGATTTTAATGGAAAGCTTAAAGTTCAGCAACAATAACTCTGTATTGAACTGAACTAGAGCTGAACTAGAACTGGATTAGAACTAGAACTGAACTAGAACTGAACTAGAACTGAACTAGAACTGAACTACGGAACTAGAACTGAACTAGAACTGAACTAGAACTGAACTAGAACTGAACTAGAACTGAACTAGAACTGAACTAGAACTGAACTAGAACTGAACTAGAACTGAACTAGAACTGAACTAGAACTGAACTAGAACTGAACTAGAACTGAACTAGAACTGAACTAGAACTGAACTAGAACTGAACTAGAACTGAACTAGAACTGAACTAGAACTGAACTAGAACTGAACTAGAACTGAACTAGAACTGAACTAGAACTGAACTAGAACTGAACTAGAACTGAACTAGAACTGAACTAGAACTGAACTAGAACTGAACTAGAACTGAACTAGAACTGAACTAGAACTGAACTAGAACTGAACTAGAACTGAACTAAACTGAACTAGAACTGAACTAGAACTAACTAGAACTGAACTAGAACTGAACTAGAACTGAACTAGAACTGAACTAGAACTGAACTAGAACTGAACTAGAACTGAACTAGAACTGAACTAGAACTGAACTAGAACTGAACTAGAACTGAACTAGAACTGAACTAGAACTGAACTAGAACTGAACTAGAACTGAACTAGAACTGAACTAGAACTGAACTAGAAACTGAACTAGAACTGAACTAGAACTGAACTAGAACTGAACTAGAACTGAACTAGAACTGAACTAGAACTGAACTAGAACTGAACTAGAACTGAACTGAACTGAACTAGAACTGAACTAGAACTGAACTAGAACTGAACTAGAACTGAACTAGAACTGAACTAGAACTGAACTAGAACTGAACTAGAACTGAACTAGAACTGAACTAGAACTGAACTAGACTGAACTAGAACTGAACTAGAACTGAACTAGAACTGAACTAGAACTGAACTAGAACTGAACTAGAACTGAACTAGAACTGAACTAGAACTGAACTAGAACTGAACTAGAACTGAACTAGAACTGAACTAGAACTGAACTAGAACTGAACTAGAACTAGAACTAGAAACTAGAACTAGAACTAGAACTGAACTAGAACTGAACTAGAACTGAACTAGAACAGAACTAGAACTGAACTAGAACTGAACTAGAACTAGAACAGAACTAGAACTGAACTAGAACTGAACTAGAACTGAACTAGAACTGAACTAGAACTGAACTAGAACTGAACTAGAACTGAACTAGAAATGAACTAGAACAGAACTAGAACAGAACTAGAACAGAACTAGAACATGAACTAGAACTGAACTAGAACTGAAATAGAACTTAACTAGAACTGAACTAGAACTGAACTAGAACTGAACTAGAACTGAACTAGAACTGAACTAGAACTGAACTAGAACTGAACTAGAACTGAACTAGAACTGAACTAGAACTGAACTAGAACTGAACTAGAACTGAACTAGAACTGAACTAGAACTGAACTAGAACTGAACTAGAACTGAACTAGAACTGAACTAGAACTGAACTAGAACTGAACTAGAACTGAACTAGAACTGAACTAGAACTGAACTAGAACTGAACTAGAACTGAACTAGAACTGAACTAGAACTGAACTAGAACTGAACTAGAACTGAAATAGAACTGAACTAGAACTGAACTAGAACTGAACTAGAACTGAACTAGAACTAGAACTGAACTAGAACAGAACTAGAACAGAACTAGAACAGAACTAGAACAGAACTAGAACAGAACTAGAACAGAACTAGAAGAGAACAGAACTAGAACAGAACTAGAACAGAACTAGAACAGAACTGAACTAGAACTGAACTAGAACTGAACTAGAACTGAACTAGAACTGAACTAGAACTGAACTAGAACTGAACTAGAACTGAACTAGAACTGAACTAGAACTGAACTAGAACTGAACTAGAACTGAACTAGAACTGAACTAGAACTGAACTAGAACTGAACTAGAACTGAACTAGAACTGAACTAGAACTGAACTAGAACTGAACTAGAACTGAACTAGAACTGAACTGGAACAGAACTAGAACAGAACTAGAACTTAACTAGAACTTAATTAGAACTAACCCACATCTATCATTGTTTGCACTTAAAATGAATACCCCTACTATTCCGTATCCACCTAACTATGTATTTAACACATACTTGCACTTGGCATATATTAACTTTATAATTATTTAATTTAACGCTCATATTTATTACAATTTTAATAATAATTTATGCAAAAAAAAATGATAATTTTATACACAACATTTATTTTATTTAAAACAAATAAAGACAACAACAAAAATTGCATACAAATCTACTTAAAGGAGACATTGAAAAAAGTCTGTCTATAAAGCTTACAAAAACATTGAATAGCAAGACGTCCAACAGACTGTCGGAATGTTTGTCTGTCGTTTATTAAACGAGTACGGACGGCTGTGGCAGGTCTGGTAAGTTGGTGGGTTTATTGTTTGTTTGTCTCAAACCACTCGACGTTTTAAATGTGGAAAAAAATGAAAGTAATTAATATGCAATGTAAAATAATTATATCGGTGAAAAACAGAAAAAAAAGTAAATATAAATCTCAAATGATATATGCAGGGTGTGCTGGCAGGCAGCAACCATTTACAATTTTTATTTTCAATATATTAATCCATTTGTTAACTAACTTATAAATTGAAATTCTATTTTATCTTTTTGATTGTTCATATAAACAGTAATTGATATGAAACCAATGTAAAGAGTAAGGAAGAAAATATAATAATAAACAATTAATTGTGGTTATAAATTTACTGATATATTTTAAGCTATAAAATGTTTTAAAATTTAAATTACAGAAAAGTGGACAAAAATAATTGAAATTCGAGAAATCAAAGAAATCTATGTTTATGTTGGCTTTAAAACGTATGTAATTGTATGAACTTTAAAGCTTGGTAGCTTGCAAATTCCGATTTTAATGAAAGCTTAAAAGTTTCTGCAACAATAACTCTGTATTGCACTGAACTAGAACTGAACTAGAACTGAACTAGAACTGAACTAGAACTGAACTAGAACTGAACTAGAACTGAACTAGAACTGAACTAGAACTGAACTAGAACTGAACTAGAACTGAACTAGAACTGAACTAGAACTGAACTAGAACTGAATACTAGAACTGAACTAGAACTGAACTAGAACTGAACTAGAACTGAACTAGAACTGAACTAGAAACTGAACTAGAACTGAACTAGAACTGAACTAGAACTGAACTAGAACTGAACTAGAACTGAACTGAACTAGAACTGAACTAGAACTGAACTAGAACTGAACTAGAACTGAACTAGAACTGAACTAGAACTGAACTAGAACTGAACTAGAACTGAACTAGAACTGAACTAGAACTGAACTAGAACTGAACTAGAACTGAACTAGAACTGAACTAGAACTGAACTAGAACTGAACTAGAACTGAACTAGAACTGAACTAGAACTGAACTAGAACTGAACTAGAACTGAACTAGAACTGAACTAGAACTGAACTAGAACTGAACTAGAACTGAACTAGAACTGAACTAGAACTGAACTAGAACTGAACTAGAACTGAACTAGAACTGAACTAGAACTGAACTAGAACTGAACTAGAACTGAACTAGAACTGAACTAGAACTGAACTAGAACTGAACTAGAACTGAACTAGAACTGAACTAGAACTGAACTAGAACTGAACTAGAACTGAACTAGAACTGAACTAGAACTGAACTAGAACTGAACTAGAACTGAACTAGAACTGAACTAGAACTGAACTAGAACTGAACTAGAACTGAACTAGAACTGAACTAGAACTGAACTAGAACTAGAACTGAACTAGAACTGAACTAGAACTGAACTAGAACTGAACTAGAACTGAACTAGAACTGAACTAGAACTAGAACTAGAACTGAACTAGAACTAGAACTGAACTACAACTAAACTAGAACTGAACTAGAAATGAACTAGAACTGAACTAGAACTAGAACTGAACTAGAACTGAACTAGAATTGAACTAGAGCTGAACTAGAACTAGAACTGAACAAGAACTGAACTAGAACTGAAAAAGAACTGAACTAGAAAGCTAGATTTGATCAGACACCCTACATGTAGTTGTGGTAAAAAGTCAAGTTAATTTTCTTATAAAACATTTTCGAAAAGCTTTTATTCAAGAAGTTTCTGTTACTCACCTTAAATTTGGAACAGCTGCTGCTGCGGCGGCTGCCTGTAATGGCGGTGGCACATTATAGGGGAAGGGTAGCTTAGCAGCTACAGCAGGATTTTCAAATAGCATATTCGTAAAAATTGTGCTGAATTTTCTATTAAATACGAAACGAAGCTGTTATTTTTCAAAACACTTTTTTTCTAAAAACACTTTTTTTCTGATTTAATTACACTTTAATTTTTTATATTTTTTTTGTTAAATTTTCATAAATTTATATAATTATTTTGTAATAAAACTTGAGATTTTATTTTTATTTATTTTACTTTTTAAAAACACTTGAAATTTTTCTTTCGAAATTTATGTATTTTCCACTCGTTTTACAGGGATTTTATTTGTATTATTTTTCTCTAAAGATAAAAATAACAACAAATACAGATTAATGACAATATTGAGGTTTAAAAATAAAAAAAGAATTATTATTTCTATAATTTGTTGTTATTTATTTATAATTTATTGAAATTATTGTATGATTTTAAGAACAATAATAAAACGCGGGCTGTTTAAAGATTTATTTCACTTTTTTTTGTTTTTTGTCTTGAGAACACAATAACAACAAGTTTGAGTTGAGTTTTAATAACAAAATGTTTGTGTGTGTGTGTGTGTAAGTGTTTGCTTAGTAAACAAGTACTTTGCTGTTTGGGTTCGAAAGACCAAAAAGACGATGATGACAATAAGAGACTTCGTTATTGCTGATGATGATGACGAAGTTGAAAAATGCTGGATAAAAAGAAATAAACAAACTTACTGACGATGTTAAACGAAGTGTATGCTTTAATTATATAAAAAGTAAATTATGTTTATGTTTTGTGTTGTTGCTGTTATTGTAATTTATAAAAACAATTATTGTTTTTGTTGTTTTTCTGTTGCTTTGTAATAAGAGCAAGAGAGGAGTCTTTAATCAAGTTAGGCTTTAGGTTTTTTTGTTTAATTGTTGTTTTTTAATACTT
Organism: Lucilia sericata; assembly: GCF_015586225.1. Classification (NCBI taxonomy): domain Eukaryota; kingdom Metazoa; phylum Arthropoda; class Insecta; order Diptera; family Calliphoridae; genus Lucilia; species Lucilia sericata. The sequence goes on along the minus strand of NW_023996177.1, from coordinate 14,653 downwards.
TTTCACTTTTTTTTTTTAACATTGAAACACTTGAATCATGTGTTTGTTTTTGTTGTTGCCAGAGTATAGGTTACTTAGGCGTTTATTTATTGTTGTTTTTTTTAAGTAATTCTTTAGAATTTTATGTTATTTTAGTAAAATTCCTTTAAAATTGTTATTTATTTAAGTTTATTTAATTTTGTAGAATTCTTTCAAGAAATTGTAGTTTTAAAATCTGCAAAGAAATAAAAGAAAAAAATTGTTTAAGTTATAGATAAATACATTTTAATTCAAAAATATTAATAATTTTTAATCCTTTAATTCCATTAAAAATCTTTACATAAAATCCATGTAAATTTAATAATTCCCACACATTTCCCTTACAAACTTTAATTTCAACGAACTTTTTTTTCGCCCCAAATCTACAAAAAACTCTGCAAAAACAACACTATGTAACTTTAAAACTTTCTTGTTAAATCGATGACTATTTATGCCAAACTAGTTGGATTCTAAATGAAAAAAAGGTAAAAAACGCTACAAAAAAACTATAACAAAAAGTCAATGTTTGGAAACTAAAATTATATTGGTTTTGCAAAATCAATTCGCCGCATAGCTTAAAGTAAAATAAACATGATATTACATTTTTTGTAAAAAAAAACATGTGATAAATCCTGTTTTTTAAGGCAAAAGAAACTCAAATTACTCAAGTACTTTCAACTCTCGCTCTCTCTAAAAACAATTAAAACAGTGAGGTCAACTTGTAGTAATACTGTTGCTAGTAATGCCAACATGAAAAAACATAATTTGGATTCTAATTAATTTATTTTATTAACTAGACCTTTTAAAATTTTTCTTTTAAAACTTCCCGAAGAAACTAGGGAAAAATGCCAAAAAAATCTCTTAAACCTTTTTAATATGCATTAAAAAATCGCCAAGATGTTATTACTAAATCCTGCACTCAATGCAGGCATGGAAAATTGATATTCTGAAAAAGTACTATTTATTATCTAAATGACTATAGACCATCGAATAGATTATAGACCAGACTATAGAGTAAGCTATATGCTTGACTATAGACTAGACTATAAAAAAGACAATATACTAAGTTCTAGCCTAAACTATAGACTAGATAATAGTTTTCAGACTAGACTATAGAATAGACTACAGACTAGACTAAAGACTATACTATAGAGTCGACTAAATACTATACTATAAATAAAAGTAGATAATAGTCTAAACTATAGAATAAACTATAGACTAGACCGTAGACTAGTCTATAACAAAGACTATAAACTGAACTGTAGACTAGACAATTTACTACTAGGACTACAGACTAAACTATATACTATATCCTAGACTATAGACTAGACTATAGACTGGACTATAGACTAGACTATAGACTAGACTATAGACTAGACTATAGACTAGACTATAGACTAGACTATAGACTAGACTATAGACTAGACTATAGACTAGACTATAGACTGGACTATATACTACACTATAGACTAGACTATAGACTGCACTATAGACTATACCATAGAATAGGATATGGACTAGAATACAAACTAGATTGTAGACAAGACTAAATACTAGACTATACAAAAGACTACATACTAATTATAGACTAGACTATACACTAGACTACAGACTACACTATACAATATACCAAACTATAGACTAGATTATAGACTAGTCCACAGACTAGACTGCAGACTAGACTAGGCTATATACTATACACTAAACTAGCTAATAGTCTAGACTATAGACTAACTTATGGGCTAGGCGATAGACTAGACCATAGGCCATATGCCAGACTAAAGACTATCCTAGAACAGACTATACTGTTGACCAGACCATACTGTTGATCAGACTATAGACTACAGACTAGACCATTGACTAGACTATAGACTAGATTATAGACAGGATTATAGACTGAACTACAGACTAGACTATACACTAGACTATATACTAGACTGTAGAATAGACTACAGACTAGACTATAGACTATACTATAGACTAGACTATAGACTAGGCTATAGACTATACTTTATAATAGACTATAAACTAGATCAAATACTAGACCATGGAATGCACTATAGATTTGACTATAAACTAGACTATGAGCTAGGTTTAAACTAGACTATCGATTAGACATTGGACTAGACTATCGTCTAGACTATTGGCTGGACTATCGACTAGACTATAGACAACCTAGATAATAGTCTAGACTACAGACTAGATCAAATACTAGGCCATCGACTACACTATAGATTAAGCTATAGGCTAGACTATAAACTAGACTATGAGCTAGATTATAGACTAGACTATCGACTAGACTATTAAATAGACTATCGACTAGACTGTCGACTAGGTTATCGACTAGACTATCGTCTATGAGCTAAATTATAGACTAGACTATCGACTAGACTATTAACTAGACTATAAGCTAGACTATGATCTAGATTATAGACTATTAACTAGACTATCAACTATACTATTAACTAGACTATCGACTATACTATTAACTAACTAGACTATCGACTATACTGTCGACTAGGTTATCGACTAGACTTTTAGCTAGATTATAGACTAGACTATCACTAGACTTTTAACTAGACTATCGACTAGACTGTCGACTAGATTATCGACTAGACTATTGTCTAGACTATCGACTATGCTATCGATTAGACTATAGACTAGACTATTAACTAGGCTATGAACTAGACTATTGACTATACAATAAACTAGACTTTAGACTATAAACTTTACTAAGGACGTAGTAAGTACCAAAAATTTCGTGAGGACATCGCTATAGTTCCATAGTCCTGAATGTTCCATGCCTGACTCAAACAAAAATCCCTTACAAAAACCGGAAAAGAGAGAGAGCTTATCAAAAAAGAACTCTCTTTTCTCTTCATTACCAACACCCGCTAGTTTTGTTTGCCAAAAAAATGACTCAATAACATGCCAAAACACAAAAACAAGTTTTAAACAAAACACTTTTTAAATGCAATTACTACAAGTTAGTAACCTCCTGCTAGCAAAGAAAAACAAGAGCATAGTAATGACTCCCCTTCGAAAAAAAAAAAAACAACCACTCGGTACCAACGCAAGAGTAGTTTTTTTGCACACACGTGTGAGAGCAAGCTCCTTGAACAGAAAACAAACACAGACACTCTCTCACTTACACACACACACAGTACGCAACAAACAATTCCAATAAGAATTCATGTTCATTTATTGTTGTTGATTTAAGAAAAAACAAACAAATGAAATTAAATGAGTGAGTGAATGAAGCAAAGCTAAGCATACACATTGTCATAAGAACAGGAAAGTAAAATGTAAAGAAAATTTAAAACAAAAAATAACAATTCTTATAAGGAGCTAAAGAAGAAGAGGAGTAAGAATGAATGGCTGTCAAAAACGTGCACGCGTAAAATATTTGATAAAATAAATCACTGGCATTCATAGTGAGTGCGGCGGGTATACATAAGTGAATGTTTGTGTATGTTTTGCTTTTTTTCCTTTCCGTTTTATTGTTGAAGTTGTGTCTTCGTATTTTATTTATTTTTTTCGCTTTTTAGACTTGATTTTTATTTGTTTTTTGTAGTTCCTTTTTTTCTTTATCTTTATGTTTTTAAATAAACTTTTTTTCCTTCTTCTTTAAGGTAAGGATGTATGTATGTGGGTTGTGTGTGTTTATGTGAGTAGAGCAAGTTGTGTTAAAACCTGATTCCTTTTATGTGTTTTTTTTGTTTTCTTTAATTTTTTCTTATTCCTTTTTGAATTTTTGAGTGTTTTTCTTTCCTTTTACTTTTTTAGAGTTGTATTTTTTCATCAGCTTCTTATTCGTTATTGAAAATAAACTGAAATTACGTGTTAAGCTGTGATTTATTTACAAAATTTCTTGCAAAATTATTTTTAAACTTTTTCAAAAGGAATTTTTAGAAAAATTTAGATTTTAATAACAGAAAATAAATTAGGTTGAAAGGGAAAATGCATCTGAGCCACTATCGGGTCCTCACTTTTAAAGTACAATTATCGTTCGATAAATCAGAAACTCAGTCTCCTAGACGTTATTCCTTAAAATTTCCGAAACACTTGCAAAATGTTTTGATCTGATTTCGTCAAAGTTTTGGCTTTGCCAGAGAAAGTGCTCCAATGCTTCAGTATCCTCTCACCACATGATCTGCATTCGTCATATTCATCTGATCCAATTTGTTGAACTTTTGCTCGTGGTCTTGTATGAATAGACATGAGACGTATCATCGAACTGACATCGTACTTGCTCCCACTCTGGAGACTTCCCGTTCTCCTTTCGTTTGTGGTCCTACCCACCGTTACATTATTCTGCTCCTAATTGCATCGACTGATTTTGCATTTGCTAGGTTAACTTCGTCAAGTTCTCTAACCGAATGGACTGATGCCCATATGATACTGAGCTTACCACCGGAAGTAAAGTTCTGTGCTTGTTCCGGGACTTTAAGAGCATCCCACAAAAAATATGTAGATAGAACTTATCTAAGTTATCTGACTATCAATAGAAGACTGGACTACAGACATTGTTAAGCGAAACGAAGTGATCGTAGTCTACACTGATGGTTAAGAAAAAACTATTATGGGCACTAACTCGAGAACTTTCTACAATGATCATGGTATCTTCGTATCCATCAGATTACATAATGCCTGAACTACGAGCAACATCTCGAGACGTCGAGACTCAAGTCTCTCATTTCGAAGGGTCGAAATGTTTTCCTATCTGCCTTCACTTATTGTTCCAACTTGGACGATACTGAGTCAAATTGTGGCCAAAGTAAAAGTGCATTTGACTGATCGTCCTATTCCCCTGGCCGAATGAAATCAAGAAATGGTCGAAAGAATGAACCACTTGCAGACTATCCAAAATGTTCTGTCTGTTACGGAAAATGATTCTCTTGGCCCTTGAAATTCGTTAATCCTTCTTATAGGCATACTTAAGGGGCACTATTCTTATTAAATAAATTTCGGTTCGTAAGGGCTTTCGGAAACGAATAAACTGCTCTCTACAATCCCATAAACGATCGAAAAAGTTAATTAAATTTTTTCGTTTTCTTTGGACCTTATGTTAGGAAATTGTTTTGTCGTATCAATAACTTTTGGACAATTGTTAAGCAATCATTTACGCCCAACTTAGGCTATATGTTCAGAGGGTCGTTGTAATGCTAAAATTTTATATTTTATTAAATTCCCATTCATCTCTTCAGATTGCTTAATCTATTCGTTAGAATGCTATCCTTGTTCATATATCAATCATCTGGAACTTGGCTCCATTTCCCTTTTGATGATATACAGCATCAAACTATTGCTCTCCTCAGTGTTTTACTTTGGGAGTAGTTTCTTCCTTTTCAGTTCTTCATTCGGTTTTCGTTATACCTTTGGCCTTCCGACATTTCATATATACTTGTTTTTAGGGACAACTTGAGCATTATACTCCCTTTTTTTAATGATTCGACAAATAATTACTTCTGATGTTTTTTTCACTTTTAGACAACCATTCACGGGCATCAAAGACTATCGCCAATGAACATTTCACGTGAAATATGATCCCTTTTCACTTTTTTCGCTCACAAACTTTCTTATCCTGGAAAAATTACCCTGTTGTAAAATTTGTTGAAGGAATTTTGTAAATTTTCAACAACTGTTACATACAAAATCAACTATTGTGAATGAATTGTTCACGGCAAGTTCACGATAGCAATTTTCCCTTCCAAATTTCACTTCTATTGGCGATAGGGGTATTTATGTTTAAGGTATCACCTTTTACAATTAATTGCGTGAAATTATAACTCGAAATTACAAAACCTTGTGAATGTTTCCATCAATTAATGAAGTACATCTCCAAATTATCATGTTTTACTGTGAGTGTAATGTTTTTACCTTCAGGTCTCTCCCATCATACCTTTCGATATCCGTCGCTTTTATATATGATAAATATCGTTTCATCAAGTAATATAACGTCGTCTTAAAAACTTAAAAATCTTTTTAGAACACTTTTCTAAGCAATTTTTGGTGGGTACTTCGCACTCTTTAAATTCACGAGAAGGGTTTATACGACAACATGACTATTGTATCCCTTTTGACGATTCGGCGAATTGTTGGTTGTGTTACTGCATTTTCCAATACATTCTTAACTTCAGTTAAAATTTAAGGAGCATTAATGCATGGTTTCACCTTTTTTTATTTGCAGAAAACTCCTATTTCTGAATCGATTTGATATTCAAGATCACAATGTAGATTCACTCCCGAGTGATTCCGGTTAGTTCTTATAAGAATTCTTATAGGAATAACTAAGGAACACTGTATGATCCCATGTGCATGTTAGATCGTATGGTCTTCCCTTATAAAAGCAATTGCAGAGATTGATTAGACGAGATGGAAGACTGTGTGATTGCCGATCTCTACAAGAGCGTAGCCGGGGGTATCTTGGTGGAAGTTTCTTTGATGTGCAAGATCACAAATCCATTAGCTTGAAGATTAGTTAAACATAAATATTATATATCATTCCTCGAATGATTCCCGTTAGTTCTCAGAAGTTTCTTTCTGAACACTCCATTAGACAGAGAAGCTTTTAGTTTTTATTTTAATAACTCGTAATTTTTCACTTATTTTCGTTTACCACATATTTCAATTCAGAATTTTTAAACACTTTAATAATTTTTAAATAATCTTATGATTAAAATGCGTTTTAAACTATTTTTCTTTTAAACTTTTTGTAATTTTGTTGATTGTTTTTTTACTTTATTAAAACTTTTTTACATTTTTAAATTAACACTTAAAATTTATAAAGATTTTGTTTTATCGGAAGATTTTTTTGTTTGTTTTTTTTTTTTAACAAATTTTCCAAACTGTTTAGCTTTAAGTTTTTATAAAATTTTATATTGAAGTCAGATTTGATTGATTTAAAAAGTATTTGAAAGATAAAAGTGTTCTTTTTAATAATTTCTATTTAAATAATACGAATAGTATTTAGGTTCAATATTATTTCAATCAAAACTTTGCAATTTTTTTTTCAAGGAGTGTATATTTCAACGTTTATAACTCTTAATTTTGGAAACCGATTTCATTGATTTAAAAAGTTTTTGAAAGTTAATTTAATCCTCTTTTAAAGCACTTTTAAACTTTCATAAATAGTTTAATTATATATTTTTAAAGGTTTTTGTTTTTTTAATTGCAAAGTTTACAGTTTTGGGCTTTTCTATTTTTCTTTAAATTAGAATCGGATCAGAGAGTTTGTATTATTATTTGAGTTTTTTAGGATTTTTTTCAGAAAGTATATTTTAAGGACAAATTTCTTATTAAAATTTGTTATTTTAAACTTATTTAGTTTAATCAATTAGTTTTCCATGATATATGACTTTGAGCTTTCATATGGCTTTAACTTGATGTAGGATTTTATTGTTTTAAATAAAATTTTATTTGGAAATGTCAGTTTTAAGAATTCTTATTTATATAGAGATTCTTAAATATTTAAAATATTTTTTTATTTAAAAAAAAAAAATTCAAAATGTTTATTTTTAAAAATTCGTATTTCTTTAAGTTGTTGAGGGATTTTGTTGTTTTAAAAAGTTTTTGAAAGTTAATTGTGTTTTCTTTAAATATGTGCAATTTGAATTTAAAAATCTTACACTTTTAGTTAATTTATCACAATTTTCTCTTAAATCCAAAAATTTCGAAAACTGTATAACTTTAAGCTTTTATTACTCTTTGATTTGAAGAAGGATTTGAATGATTTATTCTGTTTTTTTACAATTTCTTATGGAAATTTATGAAAAATTTCAAAAATGTTTAACATTTAATCAAAATTCAAATTTCAATTCCCCTTTTGAAACTAAATTTCTTTGAATTTTAAATCAGGGTACATATTAAGTTTTTTGAAAAAATTTTGTATGTGTGTTAGTGTGTGTGTGTAAATCTACTTACACACTTTAAAAACAAACAGAAAAATTTATGAAGCATAAATATTTAAACAAAAAACAAGAACAAACAACGTAAAAACTAATGTAAAATAAAAGCATAAAATTATAAAAAGAAAACTTAAACACCGACACAACGAAATGAAAACAGAGTCAGAATCAGACACAGAATCAGAGACAAAACAGAGCAGACCAAATCCAGCAGAATATACAAATAAGAACCGACATATTTTTATGCAAAAAAAAAAAGCAAACAAAAACATAAATGACAAACAGAGAGACGGACGGATGGATGGACAGACAGACAGACGGACGGACGAAACGAATGGAAGGACAGACACACTACAACAATGTATAAAGCTTAAAAACGGAATTAAAACATACACAACGTTGACAGAAATGTATAAATTTAAGCAGAAGAGTAAGAGTAGTAGTAGGTATAAAAACTTGAGTTTAAAAAATGACATGGAATGTTTTGTTTTTGCACTCAAACCACGTTATAAAAATTCGCAACAACAACATACAGCTTCCGTTTCAATGTTAAACAAAAACTGAATTTTGAAAAAAAACACAAACTGATACACATTCACTGTATAAATTTAAATGTAAATTTTTTGATTTTTTTTTTTTCATAAAATTTCATCGAAATAATCATAAAAAATTACTTTAAAATTTAATAATCATAAAAATAAAATTAATTAAAACTTTGTATTAAAAAAAACAACACCTTTTATAGATTGCTTTTGTTGATGGTAATGAGCTTTAGCTTTATGTTTTTTTTTAAAGATTTTTAACAAAATTTTGTTTTTAAACTGTTTTAATTTTGAAACACTTAATAATTGCACAATCTTGCACAAACCAACACTGCAGCACGCTTTTAATAAAGACACAAATGACTTTTTACGTTTGACGTTTTAAAAACGGCAATAATGGTTGTTTTTTAATACGTAAATTTATTTCTTATTCTTTAATTTTCCCAAAATTTTATTTTATTTCTTTAATTTCGTTTGATTTTATTTTTATTTTTTTGTTAAAGAACAACACTGTAAAATATTTACTTTATTTTTGTGTATAGTGTAACCCGCTTAAAGTGTGTAAACGTAATAACGGTCGGTACCGAACTAAACGAAAAACACACAAAACTAAAAAGTACACTGCATGCAAAAAAGCAAACAACACTCACATTCACTCAGAAAGTGCAAAAGCAAACGCAAAAAAAAATTAACTAATCAAAGAAATCATTATTGTTACGTTTTCCACGCACAACGGCTCCAAAAACAAGAACAAAATATTTTACAAATACTCTCTTGCTCTCTCTCTCTAGCTCCCCCTTCAAAAGCATAGAGAGTGAGAGTGTAAATAAATGTAAATTGGAGCATAATTTTATTTTATCTTTCTCATTCTCTTTAAATTAATAATTTAACTCCACTTAACTTGCTCTCTTTTATCTCTGTTATTTTGTATCCACAAAAAAAAACAAAACTAGAAGATGAAGTAGAAAAAAAAACAAAACAATAAACACAAAACAAACCTATAACAAAAACATGTACAACATAGCGGTTGTGGTGATGCCACATGTTAAAATTATAACAATGGCCCAAAATGAAACATAACAGGGGTGGTTTGAAAAAAGTTTGTTTTTCTTGGTGGCAAATATATGAAATTATGTTTTCGGCACCGATTAGGGTGTTTGCATAAGTTTCGAAAGGCGGTCTATATATGGACTTAGATCTGTGTGAATCGACCCTTTTCGCTTTAATTAACACGAATAAAAAATGGTGTATAGACTTGACACTGTGGCGCTTCTAGCTCTTTTAATTTACTAGGCTTTAGGCAGGTCTAATGGCTTTTCTATAGTCTAGGGGATCTTTGGACTAGTTTGCGAGCAATTCTGTGCACTAGTCTGGTCTTTATAGTATACAGGCTAGACTATTGTCAACTCTATAGAATATTATATTGCCCAGTTTATAGACTACTCTATGAATCAGTCTTTGGACTAGTATTCGGACTATAGACTAGTTATCAAATTATCCAGTTTTAGCTATATAGATATTATTGGAAGATGCTGGCTCTGCTTTAGATAAAACATAGGGATCAATTTATAGTCCCATAAACCACTATAGTAAGAAGAGAATAATGCTTTTGTGTTTATTTTTTTTTTTTATATAACCAGTCATGTCATACGGCCCCCTTGGGATATGATACCTGATGAACTTAACACAACTTGGTATGATTGCAATCCGGGGGAAAAAAGGTGCCGACAGTAGGTCTATTCTACCGCCGAATGCCGGGACTATAAACTGCAGGTGTCAAATGTATCCTCAGTCTTTTCTTTTAGTGATTTGACAAAGGGAACCCGTAGCTCGAAGGCCAGAGTTTCGGAGTTTGTCTTCTCCTGGTTAGTGAAAAGGTTTCTTCGGGATGCAAGTGGTTGCTGCGGTTTTAACCCAAAATGACAGGAAAATAATGTAGGATTAAAGACTGATACACGGTGAATCTATATTCCGAGATAAGTTCGGTGCTGTTGCTAAAAAGAAACAGATACCCCTCAGAGAAGTGACTATGAGGCTAATCATTGGGAATGGTTTGGTATCAAATGAATAAGTAAGATACGGAATGTATGAAGGGGTATGCGGGCATGTATGAATGTATTCGCAATGAAGGTGTCGGATAAATGAGTGTGCTGGTAGGTTAAATGGTTATGGATGTACGGTAGCTTATAAAAGTGACACCATTGAATTATCCTTCCTGGTGAGGGTACAATCAGAGTTGAAAGGACGATGTACATCAAATCCGAAGAAGTACACCTAGGCCTCTATCGGCTCTGTTGTGCGCTCCTTAACCAGGGTCCAACTGCGAATCGAACTCACCACCTCCGGTCTACCAGACTATAATACTAACCACTAACAACTAACGGAGGCCACATGATCAGGGTTTACTCTTTTCAGACCAAATTTACCACAGTGTGTTCTCTCTTAGTAAGATCTTTGGCTTATCTGTCTACCAAATACGTCTTTAATTGCGGTTACCGAATCAACATAGATTATTCTATCTGCGTAGCTGTAAATGGAAGTGATGATTTGCATCGCGTTAAGCAACGGGGTAGCAATGGTCATTCTTTAATATTTGGTCGCATATTCTGGGCGATTTTCGTCTAATGCATTCGATACCAGAGTCCTTTTCAGGTGTAGCCAAATTTCAACAGCCAATAATAGATAGGATACCATTGGTCTTAACGAATACAATGTATTATCTTAACGTCTTGAATATTTGGCTTTGATATCAGTTCTGCTGATTGGCCGAGCATAACATACGATTTCTTACTCTTCAAATTATTGTAATGGATCCATTTTTCATAGCAAGTAATAAATTGTTGCAAAAATTATTTTCCTCATCCATCTTTTGTGCAAGCAAATTCATACTTCAAGGTGTCTCGACTTCAATTCGTATGTTCGCTACTCCCCATGATCTTATAGGGCTTAATAACAATTTTCAATTCTTCATCATTCGTATCAAAATCATCACTTTGGAAGTACACAAAAAAGGTTTCTCGCTTATTATAAAAGATATGGAACACATTCGCCATAAGACTCGGTGAGTTATCGGTGTTCTTTAGCCACACTTAGCAGCTTCCACTTTGCCATTGTCAGGCTTTATCTGAAATTAGATCCAAATATCTTAGGAGTGATATTATTCCGTATATAACCTCCCTCACGAACACTTATTGGAAATTTATTAGGAATTATGTCCAGGAAAGTGAATTTCTGAACATCGGACCATAATAATGAATACTATAGGTACATATAAGATTTTTGTTTTTGCCAACAAACATTTTCCATGAAAAGGAGCGTCCAACAGGCACCTAACCTTAACGAAGTAACTCCCAGCTCTAGTTAAGTTTAACAACAATCTTCTTAGTGTAATGCCTACAATTCATGGTCTTCAAACTTGTTTTTTTTTTGCTGGCCTGAGAGATTATTGTCTTCCGCATCAAAATCACCACTTCTGAAGCAAACAAAACACATCTCGCATGATGAAACCAATGAAACGCATTCACCATAAGAGCAATTAGAGTTTTTAAGGGGCACTTTTTCTCAAATTTAAAAAGTAAATCAAAACATCCCGCATATGACGCTTTCTTGACACATTTTCAAAACAATAACTGAGAATAAATGACATATATATAACCTTTAAAATGACTTATGTACGAGTCACTAAAGATAAAAAACGCAATCAAAATTTACGACATCAGTTGTAAATCAGCCTTTAAGTCATTACACAAAAACCTTTAAATTCCCATTTTTTATTTACTTAACCCCACCTACTGGCAACACTCAAACAACAAATCAGTGCATACTACACTGTTTTCAGTTGATAAAATTATTGTTTTTCTTTTTTTCTTCTTCTTATTGTTGTTTTTCTACTACACATATTCCTTTAATTTCGCCGCTTAAGCATGTTTTTTTTTTTGTTTATTTGCTTTGAATTCATTATTATTGTTGTTGTTGTCGCTTTTTTATCACTTATATTTTCTTGTAGAATATTCTTTTTGTTTTCTTTCAATGTTTTCTTACATTTTCTTTTTAACATTGATTCTTATTGGAATTTGTTTTTTTCATTACTATACACAAAATAACGATTTACATAGAAAAACAAACAAACAAACACTTAAACTTAGTTGTGATACAAATCTTTTGATTATTGTGGTTTAATTATTAAAAATGTTTAATAAAACTAGTTTGTTGCTATTATTGAGACGCCTCCATTAAGAGAAACACTTACATTTTTTATTATTTTAAGATTTTTCACGCTGAATTTGTTGCTGGAAAAAAACTTGTTTTATCAGCAAAACTAATTGAAATTATATGGTGTTTTTTGTTTTTTTAAGGAAATTAACTGAAACTTTAAACAAGTAATGGCAGTGTTTTGGTATTCTTTATTATTTATAATTTTATTAAATTCTTTTATTTGTATTAAAACACTTTAAAATTGCTTTTCACTCCCGTTGTGTTTTAGCGAAGTTCTAGTAAAAAACTAAATGGATGCCAGTAACAGCAAAAGTTACTTTTGCTTTTGCTCTGTTTTGTTTTTCGCTGCTGCTACTGTTTTTACTAGTTTGTGTTTGTTGTTGTTTATGTATTTGCAATTGCAAATTTTGCTGCAAAATCAGCTCGCAAGAAAACAAAAACAATGAGAGAGTGTGGGTTGTTTTTGCTTTTAGCCAGCATTGTGGGTGCTAGAGGGAGATAGTAAATGTTGTGATTTCAGTTGGTTTTTATTGCTCAGTTCTACGGCGAATACTCTCAAAAGACGCTAAATGTCGTTGTTGTTTTATTAAAAATATTCAGTAAGAAAGTAATAGCATGATTTTGTTAATAGAATTGTCTTATTTTTACACGAGTTGAATATGAAAAAGTATTTCCGCTTTTTTTAGTTAAAATTTATATTTTATATAAAACAGAGTTGTTTAAAACTATAATAAATTTAAAAAATATAAATTAAGGAAAAAGTTTTCCATGATTTTGATAATTTCTGACAAATACTTAACGAATATATAAAAATTTTCTGAGTAAGTTAGTTAGTTACTTAGATAGTTACTTAGTTATGTAGTTAGTAGTTAGTTAGTTAGTTAGTTAGTTAGTTAGTTAGTTAGTTAGTTAGTTAGTTAGTTAGTAGTTAGTTAGTTAGTAGTTAGTTAGTTAGTTAGTTAGTTAGTTAGTTAGTTAGTTAGTAGTTAGTAGTAGTTAGTTAGTTAGTTAGTTAGTTAGTTAGTTAGTTAGTTAGTTAGTTAGTTAGTTAGTTAGTTAGTTAGTTAGTAGTTAGTTAGTTAGTTAGTTAGTAGTTAGTGTTAGTTAGTTAGTTAGTTAGTTAGTTAGTAGTAGTTAGTTAGTTAGTTGTTAGTTAGTTAGTTAGTTAGTTAGTTAGTTAGTTAGTTAGTTAGTTAGTTGTTAGTTAGTTAGTTAGTTAGTTAGTTAGTTAGTTAGTTAGTTAGTTAGTTAGTTAGTTAGTTAGTAGTAGTAGTTAGTTAGTTAGTTAGTTAGTAGTTAGTTAGTTAGTAGTTAGTTAGTTAGTTAGTAGTTAGTTAGTTAGTTAGTAGTTAGTTAGTTAGTTAGTTAGTTAGTTAGTAGTTAGTTAGTTAGTAGTAGTTAGTTAGTTAGTTAGTTAGTAGTAGTTAGTTAGTTAGTTAGTTAGTTAGTTAGTTAGTTAGTTAGTTAGTTAGTAGTTAGTTAGTTAGTTATTAGTTAGTTAGTAGTTAGTGTAGTTAGTAGTAGTTAGTTAGTAGTATTATTTAGTTAGTTAGTTAGTAGTTAGTTAGTTAGTTAGTTAGTTAGTTAGTTAGTTAGTTAGTTAGTTAGTTAGTTAGTTAGTTAGTTAGTTAGTTAGTTAGTAGTTAGTTAGTTCGTTAGTTAGTTAGTTAGTTAGTTAGTTAGTTAGTTAGTTAGTAGTTAGTAGTTAGTTAGTTAGTTAGTTAGTTAGTTAGTTAGTTAGTTAGTTAGTTAGTTAGTTAGTTAGTTAGTTAGTAGTTAGTTAGTTAGTTAGTTAGTTAGTTAGTTAGTAGTTCGTTAGTTAGTTAGTTAGTTAGTTAGTTAGTTAGTTAGTAGTTATGTTAGTTAGTTAGTTAGTTAGTTAGTTAGTTAGTTCGTTAGTTAGTTAGTTAGTTAGTTAGTAGTTAGTAGTTAGTAGTTAGTTAGTTAGTTAGTAGTTTGTTAGGTAGTTAG
>NW_023996176.1:0-56295 GCF_015586225.1 Lucilia sericata | reverse complement strand
AATATAAACTGATTTAAACAGAAGACAAAAGAAGGATTCATTTATAACAGATGACAACAAATTATAGATTATATTTTACGATATTTCATGCATATTGTGTATAAAGAAAAAAAGTTCTAGAGATAAATTGTATTAAGTCGATGTAACTGGGAAAAGTGCAATCAATATATTTGCACGACAAGAAGATGAAAAATACAAAGAAGAAATGTTTACAATATATACATATGTATATAAGTAGTTAGCCCCCATATTGAACCCACATCTGTATTCCAATAAATAATTTAAAAATATCGATCAAAGACATTTCAACAACTTCTATATGTTTGTTGAAATCTACTTAAGTATAAAGGGAAGTCAGTCCACCGCGTAATAGTTTAAGCAGCTTTTATTTAAAGATATAAATAAATATTTAATATATTTATTTAATTCTTCAATTTTTACCGTTTTAATTTTTAATTAATTATTTCATATTTTCATTTGTTACTTTTTTCTCTTGCTTTTAAAATTAATGTTTTTTCAATATAAGTATTTCGTTGAAAGTTTTTTTCTCTCTCACTACTGTATTTATTATTTAAAACATTAATCATTTGTATTTAATAAAAAGAATAATAATAAATGTCAGTTTTATTTTTAAAATTTTACTTCGTAATGCCATAGTTCAAATGCGTTGCGATAAACTGTCCAAGTATTGTCTATATTTTTTTTTTAATTTTCTCATTTTCTACAAAAATTTAATTACATTAATATAAAATTATTAATTTATTTTCGTATTTATTACTTTTTTCTTTCGAATTAATTTTAATGCATTTCATCATCATATTTCTACTTTCGCTTGCAAGGAATTGTATACAATTAAACAGCAGGTTGTAAGAAACACTGTGTCATAAATATTGGCGGCACTATTTATAGTTTTATAATGCACTCACTTTCGAAAAAAAAAACTTTCTGCTGTAATGCATTTACCAAGGGGAAATGCAGGAATGGAATGAATAAGAATGCTACAAATAGCTGTGAAAAAAAAAACAAACTTAAATTAACGTGACCTTCAACTACTTTAAAGGGAAAATCAATTTCTTTCAATAGACTATGAATATGGCATCAACTCTAGTCTGTACTATAATCTTACAAATTATAGTCTCCACTATAGACACGAGTATAGGCTCCAATATAACGACTATAGTTTCGGCTATATAGACGTCTTTAAGATCGACTTAATGAAATATACTACACTAGACTATAGACTAGGCTATAGACTAGACTACAGACTAGGATATAGACTAAACTATAAACTAGACTATAGACTAGACTATAGGCTAGCCTATAGAATAAAATATAGAATAGACTATAGACTAGACTATAGACAAACTTATAATACTAGACTATAGACTACACTATAGATTATAGACTAGACTATAGACTAGAGTATGGACTAGAAAATAGACAAGAATATAGACTAGAATATAGACAAGACTATAGACTAGACTATAGGCTAGACTATACACTAGACTATACACTAAACTATAGACTAGCCTATAGACTAGCCAGACAATACACTATACTATAGACTAGGCTATATACAATACTATAGAATAGACTAAGAACTAAACTATAGACTAGACCAGACGTCGGCGCTAGTATTGTTCTGACAACGAAGATTTTAGGCAAATTACATGTACACAACACGATCGCAGACGAACTTCTAAACAAGAGCATTAAAAATACAAATATTTTATTTAGTTGCTTGACAGCATTCAACAAAGCAGGCTGATGTCGCTTTGTTAAAGAAATTGCAAACACAACATGAAAAAACAATAACAACTTGCAAAAACAAGAGCATAATTTACAAAAACAACGTACCCTATAGTCTACTCTATAGTCTAGTCTTACTACTCTATAGTCTAGTCTATAGTCTAGTCTATAGTCTAGTCTATAGTCTAGTCTATAGTCTAGTCTTAGTCTAGTCTATAGTCTAGTCTATAGTCTAGTCTATAGTCTAGTCTATAGTCTAGTCTATAGTCTAGTCTATAGTCTAGTCTATAGTCTAGTCTATAGTCTAGTCTATAGTCTAGTCTATAGTCTAGTCTATAGTCTAGTCTATAGTCTAGTCTATAGTCTAGTCTATAGTCTAGTCTATAGTCTAGTCTATAGTCTATATAGTCTAGTCTATAGTCTAGTCTATAGTCTAGTCTATAGTCTAGTCTATAGTCTAGTCTATAGTCTAGTCTATAGTCTAGTCTATAGTCTAGTCTATAGTCTAGTCTATAGTCTAGTCTATAGTCTAGTCTATAGTCTAGTCTATAGTCTAGTCTATAGTCTAGTCTATAGTCTAGTCTATAGTCTAGTCTATAGTCTAGTCTATAGTCTAGTCTATAGTCTAGTCTATAGTCTAGTCTATAGTCTAGTCTATAGTCTAGTTATAGTCTAGTCTATAGTCTAGTCTATAGTCTAGTCTATAGTCTAGTCTATAGTCTAGTCTATAGTCTAGTCTATAGTCTAGTCTATAGTCTAGTCTATAGTCTAGTCTATAGTCTAGTCTATAGTCTAGTCTAGTAGTCTAGTCTATAGTCTAGTCTATAGTCTAGTCTATAGTCTAGTCTATAGTCTAGTCTATAGTCTAGTCTATAGTCTAGTCTATAGTCTAGTCTATAGTCTAGTCTATAGTCTAGTCTATAGTCTAGTCTATAGTCTAGTCTATAGTCTAGTCTATAGTCTAGTCTATAGTCTAGTCTATAGTCTAGTCTATAGTCTAGTCTATAGTCTAGTCTATAGTCTAGTCTATAGTCTAGTCTATAGTCTAGTCTATAGTCTAGTCTATAGTCTAGTCTATAGTCTAGTCTATAGTCTAGTCTATAGTCTAGTCTATAGTCTAGTCTATAGTCTAGTCTATAGTCTAGTCTATAGTCTAGTCTATAGTCTAGTCTATAGTCTAGTCTATAGTCTAGTCTAGTAGTCTATAGTCTAGTCTATAGTCTATAGTCTAGTCTATAGTCTAGTCTATAGTCTAGTCTATAGTCTAGTCTATAGTCTAGTCTATAGTCTAGTCTATAGTCTAGTCTATAGTCTAGTCTATAGTCTAGTCTAGTCTAGTCTAGCTGTCTAGTCTAGTCTAGTCTATAGTCTAGTCTAGTCTAGTCTAGTCTAGTCTAGTCTAGTCTAGTCTAGTCTAGTCTAGTCATAGTCTAGTCTATAGTCTAGTCTAGTCTATAGTCTAGTCTAGTCTATAGTCTAGTCTAGTCTATAGTCTAGTCCTAGTCTAGTCTATAGTCTAGTCTAGTCTAGTCTAGTCTAGTCTAGTCTAGTCTAGTCTAGTATAGTCTAGTCTAGTCTAGTCTAGTCTAGTCTAGTCTAGTCTAGTCTAGTCTAGTCTAGTCTAGTCTAGTCTAGTCTAGTCTAGTCTAGTCTAGTCTATAGTCTAGTCTAGTCTATAGTCTAGTCTATAGTCTAGTCTATAGTCTAGTCTATAGTCTAGTCTATAGTCTAGCCTATAGTCTAGTCAATAGTCTAGTCTATAGTCTAGTCTATAGTCAAGTCTATATTCTAGTCATAGTCTTCTATATTCTAGATAGTCTAGTATAGTCTATAGTCTAGTCTATAGTCTAGTCTATAGTCTAGTCTATAGTCTAGTCTATAGTCTAGTCTATAGTCTAGTCTATGTCTAGTCTAGTCTATAGTCTAGTCTATAGTCTAGTCATAGTCTAGTCTATAGTCTAGTCTATAGTCTAGTCTATAGTCTAGTCTATAGTCTAGTCTAGTCTAGTCTATAGTCTAGTCTATAGTCTAGTCTATAGTCTAGTCTATAGTCTAGTCTATAGTCTAGTCTATAGTCTAGTCTATAGTCTAGTCTATAGTCTAGTCTATAGTCTAGTCTATAGTCTAGTCTATAGTCTAGTCTATAGTCTAGTCTATAGTCTAGTCTATAGTCTAGTCTATAGTCTAGTCTATAGTCTAGTCTTAGTCTAGTCTATAGTCTAGTATCTTATCTAGTCTATAGTCTAGTCTATAGTCTAGTCTATAGTCTAGTCTATAGTCTAGTCTATAGTCTAGTCTATAGTCTAGTCTATAGTCTAGTCTATAGTCTAGTCTATAGTCTAGTCTATAGTCTAGTCTATAGTCTAGTCTATAGTCTAGTCTATAGTCTAGTCTATAGTCTAGTCTATAGTCTAGTCTATAGTCTAGTCTATAGTCTAGTCTATAGTCTAGTCTATAGTCTAGTCTATAGTCTAGTCTATAGTCTAGTCTATAGTCTAGTCTATAGTCTAGTCTATAGTCTAGTCTATAGTCTAGTCTATAGTCTAGTCTATAGTCTAGTCTATAGTCTAGTCTATAGTCTAGTCTATAGTCTAGTCTATAGTCTAGTCTATAGTCTAGTCTATAGTCTAGTCTATAGTCTAGTCTATAGTCTAGTCTATAGTCTAGTCTATAGTCTAGTCTATAGTCTAGTCTATAGTCTAGTCTATAGTCTAGTCTATAGTCTAGTCTATAGTCTAGTCTATAGTCTAGTCTATAGTCTAGTCTATAGTCTAGTCTATAGTCTAGTCTATAGTCTAGTCTATAGTCTAGTCTATAGTCTAGTCTATAGTCTAGTCTATAGTCTAGTCTATCTAGTCTAGTCTATAGTCTAGTCTATAGTCTAGTCTATAGTCTAGTCTATAGTCTAGTCTATAGTCTAGTCTATATAGTCTAGTCTATAGTCTAGTCTATAGTCTATAGTCTAGTCTATAGTCTAGTCTATAGTCTAGTCTAGTCTAGTCTAGTCTAGTCTAGTCTAGTCTAGTCTAGTCTAGTATAGTAGTCTAGTCTAGTCTATAGTCTAGTCTATAGTCTAGTCTAGTCTATAGTCTAGTCTAGTCTATAGTCTAGTCTAGTCTATAGTCTAGTCTAGTCTATAGTCTAGTATAGTCTCTAGTCTAGTCTAGTCTAGCATAGTCTAGTCTAGTCTAGTCTAGTCTAGTCTAGTCTAGTCTAGTCTAGTATAGTCTAGTCTTATAGTCTAGTCTAGTTAGTCTAGTCTAGTCTAGTCTAGTCTAGTCTAGTCTAGTCTAGTCTAGTCTAGTCTAGTCTAGTCTAGTCTAGTCTATAGTCTAGTCTATAGTCTAGTCTATAGTCTAGTCTATAGTCTAGCCTATAGTCTAGTCAATAGTCTAGTCTATAGTCTAGTCTATAGTCAAGTCTATAGTCTAGTCTATATTCTAGTCTATAGTCTAGTCTATATTCTAGTCTATAGTCTAGTCTATAGTGTAGTCTATAGTCTAGTCTATAGTCTAGTCTATAGTCTAGTCTATAGTCTGACTATTATCTAGTGCATTTATTAGGTTATTGTTATTAATTATTATTTGTACATTAGTTTGTTATACCTATCAGACTAATGCAGGAAAATCTCTGTTTTGTAATTCCAGGTGGGACGTTTTAAAACAATTATAACTGAATACACGAACTGCTAGAATTGTTATATTTTTCTAAAGGTAAGTTTCAAAAACCAGTTGATATTGTAGTTATTAGGAAATTTGTATTTAAACATAATTATTTGTTACTATTAAATTGTGGCTTAATATGAATATAAATAATTTTATATTATGCTATATTCAATTTATGTTTTTATTTTAAAATGCAGATTATTCTTTGTAAAAAAAAATTCATTCAAATAATGTTTAATAACATTGTAGAAAGTTTTAAAAATACTTTTTGTGGAATTAAAATTAATTATATATATATTAACTAGAGTGTTTAACAGAAAAAGTCATTTAAATTATATTTTCTAATAAACGACAAACAATTTGTTACAATAATAAAATTATTGTTAATTGTGAAAAAAGGAATAAAATAAAATTTAGCAGGAAATGTATAAATATTAAAATGTTTAAAGTTTAATTGTTGAATTATAGTTCAATTAAATGCTTTTTATACCATTTCACTTCGTGAGGAGGGTATATATAATTTTTCGACCCTGTAAAGTATATATACTCTGAGTTATAATAGATAGCCATGTCCGTCTGACTGTCTGTCTGTCTGTCTGTCTGTGTGTATGTTGATATCAGTTTTCAGAAGACCCCAGATATCTGCGAGATCCGTATTCTATCAGACATACGCTTGGGAAGAACGATATTTAAAATCAGCAAAATCGGTCCATAAATAATGGTGATATGAGCAAAAACGCGAGACAAAAATTTAGATTTTTGGTGCACAGAGACAGAAATTATAAACAAACAACAACAACACACATAATCATACGGTAAATTTTGTTCTTGTACTTGCTTGTTTATAAAAATAAAGCAAAGAAAGAACGAAACGTTACTGGGACTTTTTTTCTTAAAAAGGTACTTGTTGAATTTTCTATAATATGAAACCTAGAAACATGAAATCAATGAGAACTTTTAAAAGAGGACTCTTTAGTACATTTTCGTTCCTTAAAAAGGTACTTTTTGAAATTACAAAAAGGGACTTAAAAAGGGACTTTTTGGTACTCTTTTGATTTTTAACAGGTACTTTTTGAATTCTCTATAATAGTGGATCTAGAAACATTAAAACCTGTAAAATGGGACTTTTTGGTACTTTTTTTGTTCTTCAAAAGGTACTTTTTGAATTTTCTAAAAAATATTGAAACTAAATTAGAACTTTTAAAAGGGGACTTTTTGGTACCTTTTCGTTCTTTAAAAGGTACTTTTTGAAATTATAAAAAGGGACTTTTTGGTACTCTTTTGATTTTCAACAGGTACTTTTTGAATTCTCTATAATACTGGATACATAAAACCTGTAAAATGGGACTTTTTGGTACTTTTTTTGTTCTTCAAAAGGTACTTTTTGAATTTTCTAAAAAATATTGAAACTAAATTAGAACATTTAAAAGGGGACTTTTTGGTACCTTTTCGTTCTTTAAAAGGTACTTTTTGAAATTATAAAAAGGGACTTTTTGGTACTCTTTTGATTTTCAACAGGTACTTTTTGAATTCTCTATAATAGTGGATCTAGAAACATTAAAACCCGTAAAATGGGACTTTTTGGTACTTTTTTGTTCTTTAAAAGGTACTTTTTGAATTTTCTAAAAAATATTGAAACTAAACTAGAACTTTTAAAAGGGGACTTTTTGGTACCTTTTCGTCCTTTTTTTAAAAGTTACTTTTTGCAAGAATAAAAAGGGATTTTTTTTGTACTTTTTCGTCCTTCAAAAGATATTTTTTTAAATTTTCTAAAATATTAAACCTATAACCGTAAAATTAAGCATGTAGAGCCCGGCGTTAATGAGATGCTATAAAATGGGACTTTTTTTTTGGTAC
Organism: Lucilia sericata; assembly: GCF_015586225.1. NCBI lineage: Eukaryota > Metazoa > Arthropoda > Insecta > Diptera > Calliphoridae > Lucilia > Lucilia sericata. The sequence continues at coordinate 49,024 of NW_023996176.1, read as the reverse complement.
TTTTTCCTTCTATAAAACTACTTTTTGAAACAATAAAAAGGAATTTTTTGGTACTTTTTAGATCTTTTTAAATTTTTTAAAACGTAAAATTGGGCATGTAGAGCCCGGAGCATGTGAGAACCTATAAAAAGGGACTTATTGGTACTTTTTCATTCCCTTAACTGGTACTTTTTGAGTTAATATAATATTTAAACAAGAAACATGAAGAATAGCATGTGGAGCTTGCAGTAAATGATAACTTTTAAAAGGGCACCTTTTGGTACATTTTCGTTCTTTTAAGGTACTTTTTGAAACAATAAAAAGGGATTTTTTTTGGTACTTTTTCGCTCTTCAAAAGATACTTTTTAAATTTTCTATAATTTTGATCCTAGAAACGTAAAATAAAGCATGTAGAGTACGGCGTTAATGAGAAGCTATAAAATGGGACTTTTTTTGGTACTTTTTCGTTCTATAAAAACTACTTTTTGAAACAATAAAAAGGAATTATTTGGTTCTTTATAGTTCTTTTTAAATTTTTTATAACGTAAAATTAGGCATGTAGAGCCTGGAGCATGTGAGAACCTATAAAAGGGGACTTTTTGGTACTTTCTTTTTCCCTTAAGTGGTACTTTTTGAGTTTTTATAATATTGAAACTAGAAACATGAAGAATAGCATGTGGAGCTTGCAGTAAATGAGAACTTTTAATAGGGCACTTTTTCGTACATTTTCGTTCTTTTAAGGTACTTTTTGAAACAATAAAAAGGGATTTTTTTTGGTACTTTTTCGCTCTTCAAAAGATACTTTTTAAATTTTCTATAATATTGATCCTAGAAACGTAAAATGAAGCATGTAGAGTACGGCGTTAATGGGAAGCTATAAAATGGGACTTTTTTTTGGTACTTTTTCGTTCTTTAATAGGTACTTTTTGAAACAATAAAAAGGGATTTTTTTGTGCTTTTTCGTTCAGAAAAAGGTATTCATATTATTATATGAATTTTTTTATAAAATTGTACCTAGAAAGATGAAATTTAGTATATAGAGCCCAGACTAAGTGAGAACCTATAAAAGGGCCTTTTTGGCATTTAGAGCCTGAATTAAGTCAGAACATATAAACCTGAATATTTTTGGTACTTTTTTCGTTCTTCAAAAAGTACTTTTTTATTATAATATAAAACCTAGAAACATGAAATTTAGCATTTGGAGCCAGGAGTAAATTAGAAACTATAAAAAGGGTGTTTCAAGTACTTTTTCGTCACTTTTTGGTACTTTTTCGTTTTTCAATTGGTACTTTTGACCGTGTTTTGTTCTTACTTATTTTGTTTTAAAATTAATTTCGACAAGGTTTGGGGTTCGCTTATTTTTACCATAAAACTTACTCGTTTTGTAATTAAAAATAATCATTTACACTTTCATTTTACGTTTTAAATATTTGGCAACTTTTTCTAATTAATGGAGAGAGTCATGTAGACAAATGAGCATTTCATTGAAGTCTACATATGTCGCCTTTTTAAGTAATTTTAACGCTTCTTATACCATATATAATCCTAAAACATATGTATCCTTAACTAACTAGTCTATATGTATGTGGAAGAAAATAGCATTAGACTGAATATAACATTAAATTAAATCATAAATACAAGTATTTAATATTCATGTAAATGCTCCATGATAAATACATACAATCTTACAAATAAAATGACTGTTGGATTCATGTTCATAACCTCAAAACACCTACATTTTAAATGGCTTTCCTGTCCCTTTTTTGTATAAGTACACTGAGAAAAAAAAAAAAACTTAATAAATATTTCATAAACCAGAAACAAGTTCTTATCTTAACAGAAGTAAAAAATTCAGCCGATTTTTTTCCAACACTTTTGCTTATTCTTTAACATCAAATTTGTCATATTTTTTTTTCAGTGTATATTAGTTAAATCATACACGTGCAGGTTTTTTATCGTTTTGTAATGTTTGTTGACACTAAACATTTATGGGCCTTAAGTACTAAAACTAAGCAAATAACTATAGCAACCGAGTAGGTAAAAAAAAGTTAAGTTCTAAATGGCGATAAGAAGAGCTCAAAAGATTTGTCAAAACCATATGAAATTTATGTGTGAAAGTAAAGACAAAAGGTAATAAGTGCAAATTAGGTGAGAAATAGCAGGAATAAAATTCTCTTCTTCCATAGATTGGAATTTACTACAAAATTATCTCTGGTTATGTTCTTAATTTCTTAACAATATATAGACTTTTAATTCTATAAAACAACCCTTTATGGTCTTAATTAATATTTGCAGCTAAATAGTTAAGTTAAATTGAAAAAAGGCAAAAATAAGCAAATTTCCTAAAAACAAAAAAAAATTTAGTTTTTTCCCCAGACAAACCTAAAACGTTTAGTCAACACATACATACATATGTATGTATATACTTTGTAGCCAAAACCCTAACAAATATAAGCTTCTGAATTTAATAATAATGATTTCTATTAGAAAAGTTAACATTTGTTGAAGTATTGACGTTCGATAACGTAAATGGTGAAAATGTCTAAAACGTTTAGGTTTTGTTTGGGGGAAAACACTCATATACATTATGGTTTTGGTTAAGTGCCTTTTAGAAATAATTTAGCCACAAAGTATACTACAATAACAAAGTTATTTTCAGTTGATTAATAGTCTCACCTATTGTCTAGACACTATAGTCCAATATATTAGTATAGAATATCCAATCGATATTCTATACTAGTCAACAGTGCAGTATAATATCTAGTATATTGTCTGGACCAAAGTATTTTCTATTGTCTGGCCTATAGAAGAGTCTGTAATATGGATTGTAGTCTACTATAGTCTTGTTTATAGTCAGGAATATTGTCTAGTATATAGTTTGGATAATACTGCAGTTCATAGCCTGGACAATAATCTAATTTATAGTCTGGACTATAGCTTAGTCTATAGTCTAGTACATAGCTCGGACAATAGTAGTCAGAAAGTTAATAGCATAGACTATTGTCTGGACCATATTCTAGTCTAAAGTCTAGTATATAGTCTAGACTATAATTTAGTCTATAGTCTTGACTATAGTCTAATATATACCATGGACTATAGTTTACTCTAATAAGGGCTATAATCTAGTTTATAGTATGAAATATAGTCTAGTCTATAGGCTAGAAAATTGTCTAGACTATTATCTAGTCAATAGTATATTCTGGACTAAAGTCTTGTCTATAGTATGGAGTATCCCATAATCTAGCCTATAGTGTAGACTATCGTCGGGACTATAGTCTAGTCCATAGTCTGGGCTATAATAGAGTCTTTAATCTGGATGATAGTTTTGTCTATAGTCAGTCAGGACTAAAGTCCAGTCCATAGTCACAATAGTTTACTTAGGCTATAGTCTGTACTACAATCTAACTTATAGTCTGAACTATAGTCTATGACATAGTCTCAACTATAGCCTAGTCTACATTCTGGGCTATAGTTTAGTCCATAGTATGAACTATAGTCTAGTCCATAGTCCGGACTACAGTCTAGTCCAATGTATGGACTATAGTCTAGCCTATAATCTGGGTTAAAGTCTAGATTATAGTCTGGTCAGCCTAGTCAATAGTCTGAATTATGACTTAATCTGCTCTGGACAATAGTCTAGGCTATAGTCTGGATTCCAATCTAATCTATAGTCTGAACTATAGTCTATGATATAGTATCGACTATAGTCTAGTCTACAGTCTGGACTATAGTCTAATCCATAGTCTGGACTATAGTCTAATCTATAGTCTGGACTATTCTCTATTCCATAGTTTAGACTATAGTATAGTCCTTAGTCTAGTCCATAGTCTGGACCATAGTCTAGTCCATTGTCTGGACTGTAGTCTTGCCTTTAATCTGGGCTAAACTCTAGCCTATACTCTGGATTATCTGAACAATAGCCTTCTCAATAGTCTGAACTATGTCCTACTCTATAGTAGGCAACAATAGGCCTAGTCTGTTGTCTAGTATCTGTATATTATGGACTATAGTCGAGTCTATAGTCTTGTCTATAAGCCTCGTTTATACTCTAATATATAGTCTAGTCTATAGTCTAGTCTATAGTCTAGTCTATGTCTAGTCTATAGTCTAGTCTATAGTCTAGTATATAGTCTAGTCTATAGTCTAGTCCTATAGTCTAGGCTATAGTCTAGTATAGTCTAGTCTATAGTCTAGTCTATAGTCTAGTCTATAGTCTAGTCTAGTAGTCCTAGTCTAGTCTATAGTCTAGTCTATAGTCTAGTCTATAGTTAGTCTATAGTCTAGTCTATAGTCTAGTCTATAGGTCTAGTCTATAGTCTAGTCTATATGTCTAGCTAGTCTATAGTCTAGTCTATAGTCTAGTCTATAGTCTAGTCTATAGTCTAGTCTATAGTCTAGTCTATAGTCTAGTCTATAGTCTAGTCTATAGTCTAGTCTATAGTCTAGTCTATAGTCTAGTCTATAGTCTAGTCTATAGTCTAGTCTATAGTCTAGTCTATAGTCTAGTCTATAGTCTAGTCTATAGTCTAGTCTCTAGTCTAGTCTATAGTCTAGTCTATAGTCTAGTCTATAGTCTAGTCTATAGTCTAGTCTATAGTCTAGTCTATAGTCTAGTCTCTATAGTCTAGTCTATAGTCTAGTCTATAGTCTAGTCTATAGTCTAGTCTATAGTCTAGTCTATAGTCTCGTCTATAGTCTAGTCTATTAGCTAGTCTATGTCTAGTTCTAGTCTATAGTCAGTCTATAGTCTAGTCTATAGTCTAGTCTATAGTCTAGTCTATAGTCTAGTCTATAGTCTAGTCTATAGTCTAGTCTATAGTCTAGTATAGTCTAGTCTATAGTCTAGTCTATAGTCTAGTCTATAGTCTAGTCTATAGTATAGTCTATAGTCTAGTCTAGTCTAGTCTAGAGTATAGTCTATAGTATAGTCTATAGTCTAGTCTATAGTCTAGTCTATAGTCTAGTCTATAGTCTAGTCTATAGTCTAGTCTATAGTCTAGTCTATAGTCTAGTCTATAGTCTAGTCTATAGTCTAGTCTATAGTCTAGTCTATAGTCTAGTCTATATATATATAGTATAGTCTATAGTCTAGTCTATAGACTAGTCTATAGTCTAGTCTATAGACTAGTCTATAGTCAAGTCTAGTCTAGTCTATAGACTAGTCTATAGTCTAGTCTATAGTCTAGACAATAGTCTAGTCTATAGTCTAGTCTATAGTCTAGTCTATAGTCTAGTCTATAGTCTGTCTATAGTCTAGTCTATATCTAGTCTATTAGTCTATAGTCTAGTCTAGTCTACTACTATAGTCAGACTAGACTAGACCATAGTCTTTCTTATAGTCTATTCTATAGTCTGAGTTGTAGTTTAGTCTATAATCTGAGCTTTAGTCTAGTGTATAGTCTGGACTATAGTCTAGTCTGTAATTTGGACCATATTATAGTCTATATTCTAGACCAAAGTGTGGACTATAGTTTAGTCTTTTGTCTGGGCATACTATAGTCTAGGCTATAGTCTAGTCCATAGTTTGGTCTATAATCTAGTCTACGGTTAAGACTATAGTCTAGTCGGGATTATAGGTCTGCTATAGACTATATAACCTATAGTCTAATCTTTTACTATGGCTTAGTCTAAAATTTTGACTGTGCTGTCTATAGTGTTAGTATAAACAAATTTGTAGTATACTTTAAGGCCGTTGTTTAACGCTCTTAATCTACCCTTCAATTTGCCACTTCAACACTGACGACAAATGTCATAATATCCATTAACATTTTTTTTTGCTGAAAGTTTACCTGAAACAGGTGATAAAGTACAACTAAAATGGTTGTGATAAATAAAATACACAAAAATTACGCTTTTTTTTCGTATATGTTTTATTTTATGATTGATTAATGCTGATAAATTTGCAAGATTAAATAATTTGTTGCTTGTTTTTTATATTATCTGATATTTCTATCAACTACTCTCTAGTAGCTGTGATTTATAGGTTTTTTATTGTGACACAAACCGGGGCTGTAACTACTGACTGTGATGCATGTTTGAAATAATAAATGTTGAATCGAGGGGAGTCTAAAGCATTTAATTGAATAAATTAAACGAAAAAAAATAGCAGTTAGATAATTGTTGATCAATATTCAATATTTTATGTTAAGATATTAGCCATATGTTAGTTTAGTTAATCACAATTAATTTATCCCCTCTACTAGAGTAGATAACATTAATTTCAAATCTCTGTGTTTTATGATTAATTAGCAAATGTTTCCTGGGCCATAAATTTATTAGCCCAACTACGTTTTTATTCATATAATAAATATAAATTAATAGATTTATGACGTTAGTATAACATAAATTTATTAATATTAACGTCATTTTTATAAATATTATCGCCATTTTCGAATTTTTTGGGAATTTTGCTTGAAAACTGATAACAAAAATTTATTTTCCTATTTCAAAAATAACTTTTCTCCTGGTTTGTGCTTAAAATTTTCATGGATTTTTAAAAGCATTTTAATATATTTAATTAAATACCAAAAACTTACTTATTCTAATTTCTTTGAAGTTTATGCAAAAATGAACAGCAACATGTAATACCATTCTAAGCTTAAGTATTATTTGCTTCTCCTAACAATCTAATAACACCTCTTAAATATTTTAATGAATGTGTTTTTCCCTTCAAGAATAACAAACTAACGAAATGACATTAATTGTTGTGACATTTTGAAATGCTGTTAAATCAGTGGTCGGCATTCACAGCTAACAGTGGCCGAAAGCAACAAATATGCAAATTTATAAGCATCAGATCTTAGTCTTCAATTACGTAGCCTTAACTTTAAATAATAATTTTACAGCAGTCTCAACATGTTCTCTTTATGTCAATCTCTGCTATTTCTTGTCACTTTTTTCATACATTTCAAGCTCTTTTAAATACTGCTAAATAATTCAGTTTTAAGCGGGTGAGTATTTTGGAAATTAATCTTCCTATTGAGCACTTTAATTAAGTGAGAATTATTCAAAATAGAAGGGTGTTTAAGGGGTATGTTAGACAGACAGTTTAAATGTAGAAATATACTGAGAGTAAGAGTATTAACAATTACTACTCATTAGCATTGATGTTGTCAAAACTATGCAGTTATTGGAACTAGTTATCTATTTTTAACCTATTAAAGGACTAAAGTTAATCTATATAGCTAATCTAGACTATAGACTAGACTATATAGACTAGACTATAGGACTAGACTATAGACTAGACTTATAGACTGACTATAGACTAGACTTTAGACTAGACTATAGACTAGACTATAGACTAGACTTATGACTAGTACTATAGACTAGACTATAGAACTATAGATAATATAGACTGAACTATCGAACTAGACTATAGACTAGACTATAGACTAGACTATAGACTAGACTATAGACTAGACTATAGACTGGACTATAGACTAGACTATAGACTAGACTATAGACTAGACTATAGACTAGACTATAGACTAGACTATAGACTAGACTATAGACTAGACTATAGACTAGACTATAGACTAGACTATAGACTAGACTATAGACTAGACTATAGACTAGACTATAGAGACTAGACTATAGACTAGACTATAGACTAGACTATAGACTAGACTATAGACTAGACTATAGACTAGACTATAGACTAGACTATAGACTAGACTATAGACTAGACTATAGACTAGACTAGACTATAGACTAGACTATAGACTAGACTATAGACTAGACTATAGACTAGACTATAGACTAGACTATAGACTAGACTATAGACTAGACTATAGACTAACTATAGACTAGACTATAGACTAGACTATAGACTAGACTATAGACTAGACTATAGACTAGACATAGACTAGACTATAGACTAGACTATAGACTAGACTATAGACTAGACTATAGACTAGACTATAGACTAGACGATAGACTATACTATAGACTAGACTATAGACTAGACTATAGACTAGACTATGACTAGACTATAGACTAGACTATAGACTAACTATAGACTAGAAGACTAGACATAGACTAGACTATAGACTAGACTAGACTATAGACTAGTCTATAGACTAGACTATAGACTAGACTATAGACTAGACTATAGACTAGACTATAGACTAGACTATAGACTAGACTATAGACTAGACTATAGACTAGACTATAGACTAGACTATAGACTACTATAGACTAGACTATAGACTAGACTATAGACTAGACTATAGACTAGACTATAGACTAGACTATAGACTAGACTATAGACTAGACTATAGACTAGACTATAGACTAGACTATAGACTAGACTATAGACTAGACTATAGACTAGACTATAGACTAGACTATAGACTAGACTATAGACTAGACTATAGACTAGACTATAGACTAGACTATAGACTAGACTATAGACTAGACTATAGACTAGACTATAGACTAGACTATAGACTAGACTATAGACTAGACTATAGACTAGACTATAACTAGACTATAGACTAGACTAGACTAGACTATAGACATAGACTAGACTATAGACTAGACTATAGACTAGACTATAGACTAGACTATAGACTAGACTATAGACTAGACTATAGACTAGACTATAGACTATACTATAGACTAGACTATAGACTAGACTATAGACTAGACTATAGACTAGACTATAGACTAGACTATAGACTAGACTATAGACTAGACTATAGACTAGACTATAGACTAGACTATAGACTATCTAGACTAGACTATAGACTAGACTATAGACTACATAGACTAGACTATAGACTAACTAGACTAGACTATAGACTAGACTATAGACTAGACTATAGACTAGACTATAGACTAGACTATAGACTAGACTATAGACTAGACTATAGACTAGACTATAGACTAGACTATAGACTAGACTATAGACTAGACTATAGACTAGACTATAGACTAGACTATAGACTAGACTATAGACTAGACTATAGACTAGACTATAGACTAGACTATAGACTAGACTATAACTAGACTATAGACTAGACTATAGACTAGACGTAGACTAGACTATAGACTAGACTATAGACTAGACTATAGAGTAGACTATAGACTATACTATAGACTAGACTATACTAGACTAGACTAGACTATAGACTAGACTAGACTATACTAGACTAGACTAGACTAGAGACTAGACTAGACTAGACTAGACTAGACTATACTAGACTAGACTAGACTAGACTAGACTAGACTAGACTAGACTAGACTAGACTATAGACTAGACTAGACTAGACTAGACTAGACTAGACTATACTAGACTAGACTATACTATACTAGACTAGACTATACTATACTAGACTAGACTATACTGACTAGACTATAGACTAGACTAGACTATAGAGACTATATACTAGACTAGACTATAGACTAGACTATAGACTAGACTATAGACTAGACTATAGACTAGACTATAGACTAGACTATAGACTAGACTATAGACTAGACTATAGACTAGACTATAGACTAGACTATAGACTAATCTATAGACTAGACTATAGACTATAGAGTATAGACTATATACTAGACTATAGACTAGACTATAGACTAGACTATATACTGGACTATAGACTAGACTATAGACTAGACTATAGACTAGAATATAGACTAGTCTATAGATTAGACTATAGACTACGCTATAGACTAGACTATATACAATAATAACAAATGTGTATTCTTTATATATTGAACATATAACAGGTTCTTTTTCAAAAAGCCAAGGAAAGAATCAAACATATAAGCAGGTAATTGGTTCGAAAGCATCGTTCAAAGAGGTTTTAATTGAAATAGCTGATTCTTTTGTCATTTTTTATATCTTCCTTTAAAAGTTTTACTCTTTTGTTAGTAACATTATAAACTGCAGGGTATTGTTGTTCTAGCAATTGTAAAAATGTTTAAGTATTTGTTAATGAAGTCAATTTTACAATTTTAATTCAATTTTATTCAATACAAACGTTTCGTACATGATAATGAACCAAACCCTATTGTTTAATAATACTAAATAGAGCAATTTAAAATACTTAGAAAAACATATAGTACACATTCATTAGAGTAATTGTTTCCCCTTTAATGTGGGATTCTCTAAAATAACTAAATTACTAGTCTTGAATCTAGTTAAATGATTCTGATATTAAATGTTTTAACAAAAATTTTTTTTTGGTTTTAAAAACGAACATTAATATTGATTTTAATGTAGCACAAAAGAACTTAATTCAAATAAATGTTTCAAATTCTATTCAAACACTTTTAGTAGAATTGTAAAGTTTTAATTCACTTAAGCAAGATTAAAGAGAATTTTAAATGAAAATATTTGAAATAAAATTATAATTAATTATTAAACTAATTGTAGGTAGTTGAGTAGATGACGTTATTTAAATTCATTTATATTTTCTATTTATTGTCTTTGTACATTAGGGAGTGAATGGAAACAAAGAATTTGAATAAACAAATTTTAGTTTTGGAATATTTTTAAGTCTTTTTACTTATTTTGTAAGGGCGAATATTTGTCTAAATGTCTTCTTGGGTTTGTAGTTTGTTAAAAGTTTTATTAAGTTTATTAGTAAACATTTTCAAAGGCATAAAAACAAAGAAAAGTAATTATTTAAAATGTATTGTTATTCAATTAATTAAATTTGGATTTTTTATTATTTTGTTTAGAGTTATGGCTCTATTTACAAGCTACTTAAAGGATGATAAAGCTTTTTTAAAGGATGATAAAGACTATAGTCTAGTCTATAGTCTAGTCTATAGTCTAGTCTAGTCTATAGTCTAGTCTATAGTCTAGTCTATAGTCTAGTCTATAGTCTAGTCTATAGTCTAGTCTATAGTCTAGTCTATAGTCTAGTCTAGTCTAGTCTAGTCTAGTCTATAGTCTAGTCTATAGTCTAGTCTATAGTCTAGTCTATAGTCTAGTCTATAGTCTAGTCTATAGTCTAGTCTATAGTCTAGTTTATAGTCTAGTCTATAGTCTAGTCTAGTCTAGTCTATAGTCTAGTCTATAGTCTAGTCTATAGTCTAGTCTATAGTCTAGTCTATAGTCTAGTCTATAGTCTAGTCTATAGTCTAGTCTATAGTCTAGTCTATAGTCTAGTCTATAGTCTAGTCTATAGTCTAGTCTATAGTCTAGTCTATAGTCTAGTCATAGTCTAGTCTATGTCTAGTCTATAGTCTAGTCTATAGTCTAGTCTATAGTCTAGTCTATAGTCTAGTCTTAGTCTAGTCTATAGTCTAGTCTATAGTCTAGTCTATAGTCTAGTCTATAGTCTAGTCATAGTCTAGTCTATAGTCTAGTCTATAGTCTAGTATATAGTCTAGTCTATAGTCTAGTCTATAGTCTAGTCTATAGTCTAGTCTATAGTCTAGTCTATAGTCTAGTCTATAGTCTAGTCTATAGTCTAGTCTATAGTAGTCTATAGTCTAGTCTATAGTCTAGTCTAGTCTAGTCTATAGTCTAGTCTATAGTAGTCTAGTCTAGTCTATGTCTAGTATAGTCTAGTCTATAGTCTAGTCTATAGTCTAGTCTATAGTCTAGTCTATAGTCTAGTCTATAGTTAGTCTATAGTCTAGTCTATAGTCTAGTCTATAGTCTAGTCTATAGTCTAGTCTATAGTCTAGTCTATAGTCTAGTCTATGTCTAGTCTATAGTAGTCTATAGTCTAGTCTATAGTTTAGTCTATAGTCTAGTCTATAGTTTAGTCTATAGTCTAGTCTATAGTCTAGTCTATAGTCTGGTCTATAGTCTAGTCTATAGTCTAGTCTATAGTCTAGTCTATAGTCTAGTCTATAGTCTAGTATAGTCTAGTCTATAGTCTAGTCTATAGTAGTCTATAGTCTAGTCTATAGTCTAGTCTATAGTCTAGTCTATAGTCTGGTCTATAGTCTAGTCTATAGTCTAGTCTATAGTCTAGTCTATAGTCTAGTCTATAGTCTAGTCTATAGTCTAGTCTATAGTCTAGTCTATAGTCTGGTCTATAGTCTAGTCTATAGTCTAGTCTATAGTCTAGTCTATAGTCTAGTCTATAGTTCTAGTCTATAGTCTAGTCTATAGTCTAGTCTATAGTATAGCTATAGTCTAGTCTATAGTCTCTATAGTCTAGTCTATAGTCTAGTCTATAGTCTAGTCTATAGTCTAGTCTATAGTCTGGTCTATAGCTAGTCATAGTCTAGTCTATAGTCTAGTCTATAGTCTAGTCTATAGTCTAGTCTATAGTCTAGTCATAGTCTAGTCTATAGTCTAGTCTATAGTCTAGTCTATAGTCTAGTCTATAGTCTAGTCTATAGTCTAGTCTATAGTCTAGTCTATAGTCTAGTCTATAGTCTAGTCTATAGTCTAGTCTATAGTCTAGTCTATAGTAGTCTATAGTCTATAGTCTAGTCTATAGTCTAGTCTATAGTATAGTCTATAGTCTAGTCTATAGTCTAGTCTATAGTCTAGTCTATAGTCTAGTCTATAGTCTAGTCTATAGTCTAGTCTATAGTCTAGTCTATAGTCTAGTCTATAGTCTAGTCTATAGTCTAGTCTATAGTCTAGTCTATAGTCTAGTCTATAGTCTAGTCTATAGTCTAGTCTATAGTCTAGTCTATAGTCTAGTCTATAGTCTAGTCTATAGTCTAGTCTATAGTCTAGTCTATAGTCTAGTCTATAGTCTAGTCTATAGTCTAGTCTATAGTCTAGTCTATAGTCTAGTCTATAGTCTAGTCTATAGTCTAGTCTATAGTCTAGTCTATAGTCTAGTCTATAGTCTAGTCTATAGTCTAGTCTATAGTCTAGTCTATAGTCTAGTCTATAGTCTAGTCTATAGTCTAGTCTATAGTCTAGTCTATAGTCTAGTCTATTAGTCTAGTCTATAGTCTAGTCTATAGTCTAGTCTATAGTCTAGTCTATAGTCTAGTCTATAGTCTAGTCTATAGTCTAGTCTATAGTCTAGTCTATAGTCTAGTCTATAGTCTAGTCTATAGTCTAGTCTATAGTCTAGTCTATAGTCTAGTCTATAGTCTAGTCTATAGTCTAGTCTATAGTCTAGTCTGTAGTCTAGTCTATAGTCTAGTCTATAGTCTAGTCTATAGTCTAGTCTATAGTCTAGTCTATAGTCTAGTCTATAGTCTAGTCTATAGTCTAGTCTATAGTCTAGTCTATAGTCTAGTCTATAGTCTAGTCTATAGTCTAGTCTATAGTCTAGTCTATAGTCTAGTCTATCGTCTAGTCTATAGTAGTATATAGTCTAGTCTATAGTCTAGTCTATAGTCTAGTCTATAGTCTAGTCTAGTCTGTAGTCTAGTCTAGTCTGTAGTCTAGTCTAGTCTGTAGTCTAGTCTAGTCTATAGTCTAGTCTATAGTCTAGTCTATAGTCTAGTCTATAGTCTAGTCTATAGTCTAGTCTATAGTCTAGTCTATAGTCTAGTCTATAGTCTAGTCTATAGTCTAGTCTATAGTCTAGTCTATAGTCTAGTCTATAGTCTAGTCTATAGTCTAGTCTATAGTCTAGTCTATAGTCTAGTCTAGTCTATAGTCTAGTCTATAGTCTAGTCTATAGTCTAGTCTATAGTCTAGCCTATAGTCTAGTCTATAGTCTTGTCTATAGTCTAGTATATAGTCTAGTCTATAGTCTAGTCTATAGTCTAGTCTATAGTCTAGTCTATAGTCTAGTCTATAGTCTAGTCTATAGTCAAGTCTATAGTCTAGTCTATAGTCTAGTCTATAGTCTAGTCTATAGTCTAGCCTATAGTCTAGTCTATAGTCTAGTCTATAGTCTAGTCTATAGTCTAGTCTATAGTCTAGTCTATAGTCTAGTCTTAGTCTAGTCTATAGTCTAGTCTATAGTCTCTATAGTCTAGTCTATAGTCTAGCCTATAGTCTAGTCTATAGTCTAGTCTATAGTCTAGTCTATAGTCTAGTCTATAGTCTAGTCTATAGTCTAGTCTATAGTCTAGCCTATAGTCTAGTCTATAGTCTAGTCTATAGTCTAGTCTATAGTCTAGTCTATAGTCTAGTCTATAGTCTAGTCTATAGTCTAGTCTATAGTCTAGTCTATAGTCTAGTCTATAGTCTAGTCTATAGTCTAGTCTATAGTCTAGTCTATAGTCTAGTCTATAGTCTAGTCTATAGTCTAGTCTATAGTCTAGTCTATAGTCTAGTCTATAGTCTAGTCTATAGTCTAGTCTATAGTCTAGTCTATAGTCTAGTCTATAGTCTAGTCTATAGTCTAGTCTATAGTCTAGTCTATAGTTAGTCTATAGTCTAGTCTATAGTCTAGTCTATAGTCTAGTCTATAGTCTAGTCTATAGTCTAGTCTATAGTCTAGTCTATAGTCTAGTCTATAGTCTAGTCTAGTATCGTCTATAGTCTAGTCTATAGTCTAGTCTATAGTCTAGTCTATAGTCTAGTCTATAGTCTAGTCTATAGTCTAGATAGTCTAGTCTTAGTCTAGTCTATAGTCTAGTCTATAGTCTAGTCTATAGTCTAGTCTATAGTCTAGTCTATAGTCTAGGCTATAGTCTAGTCTATAGTCTAGTCTATAGTCTAGTCTATAGTCTAGTCTATAGTCTAGTCTATAGTCTAGTCTATAGTCTAGTCTATAGTCTAGTCTATAGTCTAGTCTATAGTCTAGTCTATAGTCTAGTCTATAGTCTAGTCTATAGTCTAGTCTATAGTCTAGTCTATAGTCTAGTCTATAGTCTAGTCTATAGTCTAGTCTATAGTCTAGTCTATAGTCTAGTCTATAGTCTAGTCTATAGTCTAGTCTATAGTCTAGTCTATAGTATAGTTTATAGTCTAGTCTATAGTCTAGTCTATAGTCTAGTCTATAGTCTAGTCTATAGTCTAGTCTATAGTCTAGTCTACAGTCTAGTCGTTCTATACATATAAAGGAAACCTTTATTGCTCACAAAAACCTAAAATTGCCCCTGTTGGCGTATGATTATTAATTATTAATAAATATCAATCATACCACCCATTGGCTGTTATACACAAAATCAAGTACACACAACTTAATTAGAAATTTAAATTCTACACTTTTCTAAAACTGTATGTAATTTAAAACAAAATTAATTAAATAGTGTAGATTACAACAAAATTAATTGTTTTCAATTTATTAAATTCATTCATCCACCAGAACAACAACCCACGTAACGAGTTCATATTAAATGAGTTTTTAATGTTTTTGTCATGAACGTCATCATCAATTTAAAGTTGTATGTTTTTTTTTGTTTTTTCTTTCGTTTCCATAGTTGTCATTTGCAAGAAAAACACGGTTAGTTTTCCTAGAAATTTTTAATTCAGTTTTAATGTTTTTTTTCGTTACAAATGAACAAATTTTCCTTTGTCACTACTACATACATGTAACATGAGAGTTTCACATTTGTTTTTAAAGACAGAACCATGATTGAGTAGTTGTAGATGATTATGTATTTTTTCTATTGTCATTAGAGATTATCTGGGATTTAAAATAAATTGTTTTATGCTGAAATCGGAACTTTCGTTTAAAATATGGTGCAAATAGGTTATTGTCATACGAAATCGCATTCCTTCAAACTAAAAGATAAAGTTAAAACATTTTTTCATTTTCGCAGTGCAATATTTTAATTGCAACAGCATTTGGTCATCCCAACCCACCCAATGTGCAGTGACTAATGATCCCTATTTTGATACTAAAACATTACAAAGAAGATTAAACTTGCTTTTGTTCATTTCCACGATTTTTTATTCAGCTTATTGCATGGAAACAAATTTAGAAAAAAAGTAATTAGTAATTTTAGTTTACAGGTAAAACTAGTCATGCTCTCACGTGCAATTAGCTGACATTTGTAAAGCTGAAAAATTGCTGTACCTAAACTTTATTCGCTAACATGTAGCACTAGATTTTTTATAAGTATTTTTAATCTATGTATGTAGTAAAATTTTAACATAACAAAATAAAGAACAAATAAAAAGAAATACTATAATTTAGTCTAGTCTATAGTCTAGTCTATAGTCTAGTCTATAGTCTAGTCCATAGTATAATCTATAGTCTAGTCTATAGTGTAGTCTATAGTCTAGTCTATAGTCTAGTCTATAGTCTAGTCTATAGTCTAGTCTCTAGTCTAGTCTATAGTCTAGTCTATAGTCTAGTCTATAGTCTAGTCTATAGTCTAGTCTATAGTCTAGTCTATAGTCTAGTCTATAGTCTAGTCTATAGTCTAGTCTATAGTCTAGTCTATAGTCTAGTCTATAGTCTAGTCTATAGTCTAGTCTATAGTCTAGTCTAGTCTATAGTCTAGTCTAGTCTATAGTCTAGTCTATAGTCTAGTCTATAGTCTAGTCTATAGTCTAGTCTATAGTCTAGTCTATAGTCTAGTCTATAGTCTAGTCTATAGTCTAGTCTATAGTCTAGTCTATAGTCTAGTCTATAGTCTAGTCTATAGTCTAGTCTATAGTCTAGTCTATAGTCTAGTCTATAGTCTAGTCTCTAGTCTAGTCTATAGTCTATAGTCTAGTCTATAGTCTAGTCTATAGTCTAGTCTATAGTCTAGTCTATAGTCTAGTCTATAGTCTATAGTCTAGTCTATAGTCTAGTCTATAGTCTAGTCTATAGTCTAGTCTATAGTCTAGTCTATAGTCTAGTCTATAGTCTAGTCTATAGTCTAGTCTATAGTCTAGTCTATAGTCTAGTCTATAGTCTAGTCTATAGTCTAGTCTATAGTCTAGTCCATAGTAATCTATAGTCTAGTCTATAGTGTAGTCTATAGTCTAGTCTATAGTCTAGTCTATAGTGTAGTCTATAGTCTAGTCTATAGTCTAGTCTATAGTCTAGTCTATAGTCTAGTCTATAGTCTAGTCTATAGTCTAGTCTATAGTCTAGTCTATAGTCTAGTCTATAGTCTAGTCTATAGTCTAGTCTATAGTCTAGTCTATAGTCTAGTCTATAGTCTAGTCTATAGTCTAGTCTATAGTCTAGTCTATAGTCTAGTCTATAGTCTAGTCTATAGTCTAGTCTATAGTCTAGTCTATAGTCTAGTCTATAGTCTAGTCTATAGTCTAGTCTATAGTCTAGTCTCTAATTTAGTCTATAGTCTAGTCTATAGTCTAGTCTATAGTCTAGTCTATAGTCTAGTCTATAGTCTAGTCTATAGTCTAGTCTATAGTCTAGTCTATAGTCTAGTCTATAGTCTAGTCTATAGTCTAGTCTATAGTCTAGTCTATAGTCTAGTCTATAGTTTAGTCTATAGTCTAGTCTATAGTCTAGTCTATAGTCTAGTCTATAGTCTAGTCTATAGTCTAGTTATAGTCTAGTCTATAGTCTAGTCTATAGTCTAGTCTATAGTCTAGTCTATAGTCTAGTCTATAGTTAGTCTATAGTCTAGTCTATAGTCTAGTCTATAGTCTAGTCTATAGTCTAGTCTATAGTCTAGTCTATGTCTAGTCTATAGTCTAGTCTATAGTGTAGTCTATAGTGTAGTCTATAGCCTAGTCTATAGTCTAGTCTATAGTCTAGTGTAAAGTCTAGTGTATAGTCTAGTCTATAGTCTAGTCTATAGTCTAGTCTATAGTCTAGTCTATGGTCAAAGTCTATAGTCTAGTCTATAGTCTAGTCTATAGTCTAGTCTATAGTCTAGTCTATAGTCTAGTCTATAGTCTATAGTCTAGTCTATAGTCTAGTCTATAGTCTAGTCTAGTCTATAGTCTAGTCTAGTCTATAGTCTAGTCTAGTCTATAGTCTAGTCTAGTCTAGTCTAGTCTATAGTCTAGTCTAGTCTATAGTCTAGTCTAGTCTATAGTCTAGTCTATAGTCTAGTCTATAGTCTAGTCTAGTCTAGTCTAGTCTAGTCTAGTCTAGTCTAGTCTAGTCTAGTCTAGTCTAGCTAGTCCTAGTCTAGTCTAGTCTAGTCTAGGCTAGTCTAGTCTAGTCTAGTCTAGTCTAGTCTAGTCTGGTCTAGTCTAGTCTAGCCTAGTCTAGTCTATAGTCTAGTCTAGCCTAGTCTAGTCTATAGTCTAGTCTAGCCTAGTCTAGTCTAGTCTAGTCTAGTCTAGTCTAGTCTAGTCTAGTCTAGTCTAGTCTAGTCTAGTCTAGTCTAGTCTAGTCTAGTCTAGTCTAGTCTAGTCTTTAGTCTAGTCTAGTCTAGTCTAGTCTATAGTCTATTCTAGTCTATAGTCTAGTCTATAGTCTAGTCTATAGTCTAGTCTATAGCCTATTTTATAATCTAGTCTATATTGTAGTCTATTTTATAGTTTATAGTCCATTCTGGTCTATAGTATGTAGTCTAGTCTATAGTCTGGGTCTAGTCTAGTTTTAGTTCTGAAATCAGTTTTTTGTTTGTTTTGAAATTTTAATAATTTGAGAATTTTGTAAATTTTTAAAATAATGTTGAACTCTAACGCTACTAATACTTATAAAGTGAGTTTCACTTTCACTTCACTACGTATAAAGTGAGTTTCACTGACTTTTGTGAATGAAAACTAAATATTTTCAAGTTCAAGTTTTTACAGAGGAAAACTTTAAGTGAATTCTTTTCGTTCTAAATATTAGTTTTAAATAATAATATTATGCAAAACTTCTAGAGGAAGGATTCTTGAATTATAATTGCACTAAAGAATGCATAACAGCATTTGTTTTTGTTTACAGCAAGCAGATGTTATTTTAATATCTTTGTTTAAAGAGCGCGCGCGTGTGTGTGTGTTAATACTGTTTAACAGTTTCCAAATTATATCACTTTAGTATTGATGATGAAGTTCTTTGGAAGTAATTTGTTCAAACAATTTCGGAAATATTTAATACAAATTTGTCTTTAGTAGTTTATGAAAGACTTAAAGATAAAAAGTATTTGGCGAATTACTTTTATAGTTTTGCTTTAGCTTAGATTTTTAACTCTAAGAATACGGAAACAAAATTTATGTGACTTATGACCTTTGTATAATTTTAACTTTGAAGAACTTTTTATAAATAGGGGTTTCGAAATATAAATAATAAATATCACATTGACATTTTCTGAAATCGTTTATTCATGACTGACTTGTGTTAATAATAAAATATAACAAAAAAAAAAAAAAAACAACTTTATAAAATACCTTAAGGCTATTTTGCATATACGATATTAACTCAATATGTTTTATATGTAAACGATATCTCAAACTTTTGGCATGCCTCGAGCATTATTGTATAACGGCACATATTTAATTATAAAAGGAATTTTTTGTTATTGATTTCAAGCTTATTGAAGGCGGACTACTATAGTCTAGATAAAAGTATAGGCTATAATCTGCAATGTTGACTGTTCTAGTCAATATAGACTAATCTATAGTCTAAACTATAGTCTGCAATATCTGTTCATTAGCCTAATTAATTGTTAGCATATGGAAAGAACTATAATCTAGTTAATCTGTAGTCTGGATTATGGTCTAGCCTATATTCTGAACTATAGTATACTATGTCTATGGTTATAGTCTACAGTCTAGTCTATAGTCTTGTTTATAGTCCAGTTTATAGTCTAGTTTATAGTCTAGTTTATAGTCTAGTCTATAGTCTAGTCTATAGTCTAGTCTATAGTTTAGTCTATAGTCTAGTATAGTCTAGTCTATAGTCTAGTCTATAGTCTAGTCTATAGTCTAGTCTATAGTCTAGTCTATAGTCTAGTCTATAGTCTAGTCTATAGTCTAGTCTATAGTCTAGTCTAGTCTAGTCTATAGTCTAGTCTATAGTCTAGTCTATAGTCTAGTCTATAGTCTAGTCTATAGTCTAGTCTATAGTCTAGTCTATAGTCTAGTCTATAGTCTAGTCTATAGTCTAGTCTATAGTCTAGTCTATAGTCTAGTCTATAGTCTAGTCTATAGTCTAGTCTATAGTCTCTAGTCTAGTCTATAGTCTAGTCTATAGTCTAGTCTATAGTCTAGTCTATAGTCTAGTCTATAGTCTAGTCTATAGTCTAGTCTATAGTCTAGTCTATAGTCTAGTCTATAGTCTAGTCTATAGTCTAGTCTATAGTCTAGTCTATAGTCTAGTCTATAGTCTAGTCTATAGTCTAGTCTATAGTATAGTCTATAGTCTAGTCTATAGTCTAGTCTATAGTCTAGTCTATAGTCTAGTCTATAGTCTAGTCTATAGTCTAGTCTATAGTCTAGTCTATAGTCTAGTCTATAGTCTAGTCTATAGTCTAGTCTATAGTCTAGTCTATAGTCTAGTCTATAGTCTAGTCTATAGTCTAGTCTATAGTCTAGTCTATAGTCTAGTCTATAGTCTAGTCTATAGTCTAGTCTATAGTCTAGTCTATAGTCTAGTCTATAGTCTAGTCTATAGTCTAGTATAGTCTAGTCTATAGTCTAGTCTATAGTCTAGTCTATAGTCTAGTCTATAGTCTAGTCTATAGTCTAGTCTATAGTCTGTCTATAGTCTAGTCTATAGTCTAGTCTATAGTCTAGTCTATAGTCTAGTCTATAGTCTAGTCTATAGTCTAGTCTATAGTCTAGTCTATAGTGTAGTCTATAGTCTAGTCTATAGTCTAGTCTAGTCTATAGTCTAGTCTATAGTCTAGTCTATATTCTAGTCTATAGTCTTGTCTATGGTCTAGTCTATAGTATAGGCTAGTCTATAGTCTATAGTATAGGCTAGTCTATAGTCTATAGTATAGGCTAGTCTATAGTCTATAGTATAGGCTAGTCTATAGTCTAGTCTGTAGTCTAGTCAATAGTCTACTCTATAGTCTAGTCTATAGTCTAGTAATAGTCTAGTCTATAGTCTAGTTAATAGTCTAGTCTATAGTCTAGTCTATAGTCTAGTCTATAGTCTAGTCTATAGTCTAGTCTATAGTCTAGTCTATAGTCTAGTCTATAGTCTAGTCTATAGTCTAGTCTATAGTCTAGTCTATAGTCTAGTCTATAGTCTAGTCTATAGTCTAGTCTATAGTCTAGTCTATAGTCTAGTCAATAGTCTAGTCTATAGTCTAGTCTATAGTCTAGTCTATAGTCTAGTCTATAGTCTAGTCTATAGTCTAGTCTATAGTCTAGTCTATAGTCTAGTCTATAGTCTAGTCTATAGTCTAGTCTATAGTCTATTCTATAGTCTAGTCTATAGTCTAGTCTATAGTCTAGTCTATAGTCTAGTCTATAGTCTAGTCTATAGTCTAGTCTATAGTCTAGTCTATAGTCTAGTCTATAGTCTAGTCTATAGTCTAGTCTATAGTCTAGTATATAGTCTAGTCTATAGTCTAGTCTATAGTCTAGTCTATAGTTAGTCTATAGTCTAGTCTATAGTCTAGTCTATAGTCTAGTCTATAGTCTAGTCTATAGTCTAGTCTATAGTCTAGTCTATAGTCTAGTCTATAGTCTAGTCTATAGTAGTCATAGTCTAGTCTATAGTCTAGTCTATAGTCTAGTCTATAGTCTAGTCTATAGTCTAGTCTATAGTCTAGTCTATAGTCTAGTCTATTATCTAGTCTATAGTCTAGTCTATAGTCTAGTCTAGTCTCTAGTCTAGTCTAGTCTAGTCTATAGTCTAGTCTAGTCTAGTCTATAGTCTAGTCTAGTCTAGTCTAGTCTAGTCTAGTCTAGTCTAGTCTAGTCTAGTCTAGTCTAGTCTAGTCTAGTCTAGTCTATAGTCTAGTCTATTGTGTAGTCTATAGTCAAGTCTATTGTCTAGTCTAGTCTATAATTTATAGGGTATAATCTATGGGGTATAATTATAGTTTTTAAAATTTCATCATTTTAAAGTGACAACTAATGAAATTGAAACGTCCAAAAGTTTGCAAATGTACCTTAAGATTGACTTAAATATGTTTATATTTAGTTGTTTGTCTCTTGGCTCGTGTATGCATATCTGTCTATGTTTAACACAGTGACAGCTTGCTGCTTCTGTGTCAGGTAAATGTTTTTAAACAAATTATTTTTAAGACATGTCGAAAAGTATCAGCGTGCATGGCCGACCGTATGATATTCTACAACAGTTTTGAGTTATTTCTTAAAGGGAGAACTCTTTTATGATGTCTGATCATGCTTATCTAAGCCAATATCTGTCCGGTTCGGTCAATAGTTTTAGGAAGTGTTTGCATGGACAGAGATAGATGAAATTTATAGCCGAACGGGTATACTTTTGGATACCAGCGCAACTATACTGATGTAGGGCATTAAAATATGTACTTGTTTTCATTATTTCTGTTGTTTTTAATAATATTATTGTTGTAAAGGCATCTGTTAACTTTTCATAACATTCAACATTTAAACTTCTGCCATTGGCGAACAGAGATTCATAAACTGTGTTTTTCAAAAGATGTCTAATATGTCGTTTAGCTAAATAAAATGATTTAATAGAATATTTAAATTACTTCACTATTTTCATCATGGTTTCTATTTAGGTGCGATTTGCCTTTTAATCGTATTCTTTTCCAAATTTAAAATCTTTGTAAGCTTTCATCCCTTGAAACCAAAAGTTTAAGAATACTTTGCTGCTAATTGATGATTGTATCAACGTTGTCATTCAAATAACACGTAACACGATAAAAGGTGTTGAATATATTTATATAAAAAATTAACATAGAATTTATACGCTCATTAATTAAACAACATACATAAGTTACTACTTTTAATTTTATGAAAAAAGTTCAGGTGTTATCTTTAACGTGACCAGATGCTATTAAGGCAAAAGTCGAATATGAGAGACGAAAGAGGGAGATTTGGTAAAAATTAGGACAATACTATAGACTACACTTAAGACTAGACTATAGACTAGATAATAAATAATAATAATAAGAATAATAATAATAATAATAATAATAATAATAATAAGAAGAATAATGAATAAGACTAATAATAATAATAAGAATAATAATAAGAATTAATAATAATAATATAAGAATAATAATAATAATAATAATAGAATATATAATAATAATAATAATAAGATAATAATAATAGTAATAATTATAATAATAATAATATATAATAATAATAATAATAATAATAATAATAATAATATAATAATAATAAAATAATAATAATAATAATAATAATAATAAAATAATAATAATAATAATAAGACTATAGACTACACTGTAGACTAGACTATAGACTAGACTATAGACTAGACTATAGACTAGACTATAGACTAGACTATAGACTAGACTATAGACTAGACTATAGACTAGACTATAGACTAGACTATAGACTAGACTTAGACTAGACTATAGACTAGACTATAGACTAGACTATAGACTAGACTATAGACTAGACTATAGACTAGACTATAGACTAGACTATAGACTAGACTATAGACTAGACTATAGACTACTATAGACTAGACTATAGACTAGACTATAGACTAGACTATAGACTAGACTATAGACTAGACTATAGACTAGACTATAGACTAGACTATAGACTAGACTATAGACTAGACTGTAGACTAGACTATAGACTAGACTATAGACTAGACTATAGACTAGACTATAGACTAGACTATAGACTAGACTATAGACTAGACTATAGACTAGACTATAGACTAGACTATAGACTATACTACAGACTATAGAGACTAGACTATAGACTAGACTATAGACTAGACTATAGACTAGACTATAGACTAGACTATAGACTAGACTATAGACTAGACTATAGACTAGACTATAGACTAGACTATAGACTAGACTATAGACTAGACTATAGACTAGACTATAGACTAGACTATAGACTAGATAGACTAGACTATAGACTAGACTATAGACTAGACTACATACTAGACTATAGACTAGACTATAGACTAGACTATAGACTAGACTATAGACTAGACTATAGACTAGACTATAGACTAGACTATAGACTAGACTATAGACTAGACTATAGACTACTATAGACTAGACTATAGACTAGACTATAGACTAGACTATAGACTACTATAGACTATAGACTAGACTGTATACTAGACTATAGACTAGACTATAGACTAGACTATAGACTAGACTATAGACTAGACTATAGACTAGACTATAGACTAGACTATAGACTAGACTATAGACTAGACTATAGACTAGACTATAGACTAGACTATAGACTAGACTATAGACTAGACTATAGACTACTACAGACTAGACTATAGACTAGACTATAGACTATACTAGACTTAGACTAGACTAGACTATAGACTAGACTATAGACTAGACTATAGACTAGACTATAGACTAGACTATAGACTAGACTATAGACTAGACTATAGACTAGACTATAGACTAGACTATAGACTAGACTATAGACTAGACTATAGACTAGACTATAGACTAGACTATAGACTAGACTATAGACTATACTACAGACTAGACTATAGACTATACTATAGATAGACTATAGACTAGACTATAGACTAGACTATAGACTAGACTATAGACTAGACTATAGACTAGACTATAGACTAGACTATAGACTAGACTATAGACTAGACTATAGACTAGACTATAGACTAGACTATAGACTAGACTATACACTAGACTATAGACTAGACTATAGACTAGACTGTAGACTGACTATAGACTAGACTATAGACTAGACTATAGACTATACTATGACTAGACTATAGACTAGACTATAGACTAGACTATAGACTAGACTATAGACTAGACTATAGACTAACTATAGACTAGACTATAGACTATCGATAAAGTAGATAAGAAACTAGACTAGATACAAGTATAACTAGACTATAGACTAGACTATAGACTAGACTATAGACTAGACCAACGGTTCCCAAATGGGGGTCCGCGGACCCCTAGTGGTTGTAAAATCCTAGGGGGTCCGCGAAGACGAACGAAAAAAACTGCTTTTATATGTATGTACAAATATCTCCAATTTTTGTGCAATAATCCCAAATTTTTTGGTGACTTTTTGAATTTTATTTTTGCGGTTGTTTATCAGGAAGAACGCTAGGCCCTACAAATTTATTGTATAACTTTTATAAAGTAAAGTATTGCGTGATTTGTAATTTTTATTTCCTGTATATGTACTGAAATAATGGTTTTTATTTCAGACAAATAATACTCTGCCTTACAATTAAATTAGGGATACTGGTATTCCGGAGTATGAAGTTCAATTCAAGCTTATTACAGATTTAAGTTTATCAAATTGTAAGCAAAAGTGTTCTCGTTTGAAAGGACTAAAATTATATATTTCCAAAACAGAGGTGACTCTTTATGCATCTCTTTATAATATTCCAATCCGACGTGATACACAGATTTTAACTTGATTTTGTCGACCAATACATATATTAAATTAACATCAGAAAATCCATAGCGTTTCGCGTAAATATGTAGCCAAAAACCATGAAGAAAATAATTCGTTGGTATTTTAAAATTCAAATTTAAGTTCCAAATTCACAGTACTTTAACAAAGAGTTCAAATCATATTATGCGGATAACGCATTCCGCAACAACATAGAAGAAGTCCAACTTTCTTATATTATTTTCCCGAAAACTTAGCTCACTTACTCAGTTCACCCTTTGCAATCGCAACAAATTTTTGAAACGTGACTCCTTAAGCACATGTGACAATATTTGATAAATAAACCTTTTTCGCTACCTTGAAGAAAATGAACATGAAAGATCTCACGATCACAAAATTAAACATCATGTTAACATATCAAAAAAGAAGTCATTCTATCTTCAAAACATGCAATTGAAAACCTATCTGAAAATATTATATATTCTCAATGTACGGGAATATTTTATAATAATATGACATCTCTACATTTATTAGACCTAGGGATTAATGAACTAGGTCAATTTTCGGATGGAAAATTATTTAGAACAATAAGATTATCAAAATATGTATGTGGGTCCGCGAAATTAAATAAGTTCTTCAAGGTGTCCGCGAAGTAAAAATCGGTGGGAACCGCTGGACTAGACTATATACCGAACTATGGACTAGTCTATAGACCAGACTAAAGGCTTGACTAGACACGACAATAAACTAGACTAGATTAGTTTATAAAACTAGATTATAGACTGGACTAGACTATAAACCAGACTATGACTAGACTATAGACTAGTTTATAAACTAGATTATAGACTAGACTATAGACTAGACTATAGACTAGACAATAGACTAGACTATAGACTAGACTATCGACTAGACTATAGACTAGACTATAGACTAGACTATAGACTAGACTATGACTAGACTATAGACTAGATATAGACTAGACTATACTAGATATGACTAGACTATAGACTAGACTATAGACTAGACTATAGACTAGACTATAGACTAGACTATAGACTAGAATATAGACTAGACTATAGACTAGACTATAGACTAGACTATAGACTAGACTATAGACTAGACTATACTAGACTATAGACTAGACTATAGACTAGACTATAGACTAGACTATAGACTAGACTAGACTAGACTATAGACTAGACTATAGACTAGACTATAGACTAGACTATAGACTAGACTATAGACTAGACTATAGACTAGACTATAGACTAGACTATAGACTAGACTATAGACTAGACTATAGACTAGACTATAGACTAGACTATAGACTAGACTATAGACTAGACTATAGACTAGACTATAGACTAGACTATAGACTAGACTATAGACTAGACTATAGACTAGACTATAGACTAGACTATAGACTAGACTATAGACTAGACTATAGACTAGACTATAGACTAGACTATAGACTAGACTATACAGACTATAGACTAGACTATAGACTAGACTATAGACTAGACTATAGACTAGACTATAGACTAGACTATAGACTAGACTATAGACTAGACTATAGACTAGACTATAGACTAGACTATAGACTAGACTATAGACTAGACTATAGACTAGACTATAGACTAGACTAGACTAGACTAAGACTAGACTATAGACTAGACTATAGACTAGACTATAGACTAGACTATAGACTAGACTAGACTAGACTATAGACTAGACTAGACTAGACTAGACTAGACTATAGACTAGACTATAGACTAGACTATAGACTAGACTATAGACTAGACTATAGACTAGACTATAGACTAGACTATAGACTAGACTATAGACTAGACTATAGACTAGACTAGACTAGACTAGAGACTATAGACTAGACTATAGACTAGACTATAGACAGACTATAGACAGACTATAGACTAGACTATAGACTAGACTATAGACTAGACTATAGACTAGACTATAGACTAGACTATAGAGAGACTATAGACTAGACTAGACTAGACTATAGACTAGACTATAGACTAGACTATAGACTAGACTATAGACTAGACTATAGACTAGACTATAGACTAGACTATAGACTAGACTATAGACTAGACTATAGAATATATAGACTAGACTATAGATTAGACTATAGACTAGACTATAGACTAGACTATAGACTAGACTATAGACTAGACTATAGACTAGACTATAGAATATACTATAGACTAGACTATAGACTAGACTATAGACTAGACTATAGACTAGACTATAGACTAGACTATAGACTAGACTATAGACTAGACTATAGACTAGACTATAGACTAGACTATGGACTAGACTATAGACTAGACTATAGACTAGACTATAGACTAGACTATAGACTAGACTATAGACTAGACTATGGACTAGACTATAGACCAGACTATAGACTAGACTATAGACCAGACTATAGACTAGACTATAGACTAGACTGTAGACTAGACTATAGACTAGACTATAGACTAGACTATAGACTAGACTATAGACTAGACTATAGACTAGACTATAGACTAGACTATAGACTAGACTATAGACTAGACTATAGACTAGACTATAGACGACATAGACTAGACTATAGACTATACTACAGATTAGACTATAGACTATACTATAGATTAGACTATAGACTATAGATTAGACTGTAGACTAGACTGTAGACTAGACTATAGACTAGACTATATACTAGACTATAGACTAGACCGTAGACTAGACTAGACTATAGACTAGACTGTAGACTAGACTATATGCTAGGCTATAGACTAGACTATAGACTAGACTATAGACTAGATTATAGACTAGTCTAGACTATCGACTAGACTATAGACTAGTCTAGACTATAGACTAGACTATAGACTAGACTATAGACGAGATTTTATTATTATTTTTGATCTTTGTTCCCTTTTATATCTTTAATTGAAATTTTAAGTTTTTAGATAAAATTAATTGAAATAATTTGAATAAAGCAGTTGGAAAATGTTGTAAGATGGATATTAATACCTCATTATTGAGGTACAAAAATTAGGTTTTACATACATATAATAATTTAAAAATTTTTTGACATAAATAAAATAAATCAATTTCAACATCAATATAACTTCCTGGAAAAGATAAATAATGAAAAAAAGTTTTCTCTTTAGTAATGTATCACTGCAGCTGACATCAGCGGGGTTTTGAATAAAACAGAAAAAAAATATGCAGACAGAAAATATTATATTATAAAAACATAAGTTAATAAAAATATAATTAAAAGTAAAATGATATTGGAAAAAAATATACAGACTGTATAAAGGTAGAAAATTAAATTATAATAAAAAGAAATTTTCTCAGCTGAAAAATCAGAAAGTTGTTAGAGAAAACTTTAAAAATTATAAAATATTAAATTGAATCTAAATGTTATTAAAGAAGTCAGTTACATGTATATCTACATACATATGTTTGTATGAAAATTATTTGAATTTAATTTACGATTACTTACATACATATAAGGAATTTTTATTTACTTCAGGAAAAATTACCGAAATTTCAAACAAACAGAGAAATTTTAGATAGCTAATATTCTAAGCTATACTCTAGTCTAGTCTATAGTCTAGTCTATAGTCTAGTCTATAGTCTAGTCTATAGTCTAGTCTATAGTCTAGTCTATAGTCTAGTCTATAGTCTAGTCTATAGTCTAGTCTATAGTCTAGTCTATAGTCTAGTCTATAGTCTAGTCTATAGTCTAGTCTATAGTCTAGTCTATAGTCTAGTCTATAGTCTAGTCTATAGTCTAGTCTATAGTCTAGTCTATAGTCTAGTCTATAGTCTAGTCTATAGTCTAGTCTATAGTCTAGTCTATAGTCTAGTCTATAGTCTAGTCTATAGTCTAGTCTATAGTCTAGTCTATAGTCTAGTCTAGTCTAGTCTATAGTCTAGTCTATAGTCTAGTCTATAGTCTAGTCTATAGTCTAGTCTAGTCTAGTCTATAGTCTAGTCTATAGTCTAGTCTATAGTCTAGTCTATAGTCTAGTCTATAGTCTAGTCTATAGTCTAGTCTATAGTCTAGTCTGTAGTCTAGTCTATAGTCTAGTCTATAGTCTAGTCTGTAGTCTAGTCTATAGTCTAGTCTATAGTCTAGTCTATAGTCTAGTCTATAGTCTAGTCTATAGTCTAGTCTATAGTCTAGTCTATAGTCTAGTCTATAGTCTAGTCTATAGTCTAGTCTATAGTCTAGTCTATAGTCTAGTCTATAGTCTAGTCTATATAGTCTAGTCTAGTCTATAGTCTAGTCTATAGTATAGTCTAGTCTCTAGTCTATAGTCTAGTCTATAGTCTAGTCTATAGTCTAGTCTATAGTCTAGTCTATAGTCTAGTCTATAGTCTAGTCTAGTCTATAGTCTAGTCTATAGTCTAGTCTATAGTCTAGTCTAGTCTATAGTCTAGTCTATAGTCTAGTCTAGTCTATAGTCTAGTCTATAGTCTAGTCTATAGTCTAGTCTATAGTCTAGTCTAGTCTATAGTCTAGTCTATAGTCTAGTCTAGTCTATAGTCTAGTCTATAGTCTAGTCTAGTCTATAGTCTAGTCTATAGTCTAGTCTAGTCTATAGTCTAGTCTATAGTCTAGTCTATAGTCTAGTCTATAGTCTAGTCTAGTCTATAGTCTAGTCTATAGTCTAGTCTGTAGTCTAGTCTATAGTCTAGTCTATAGTCTAGTCTATAGTCTAGTCTATAGTCTAGTCTATAGTATAGTCTATAGTCTAGTCTATAGTCTAGTCTATAGTCTAGTCTAGTCTATAGTCTAGTCTATAGTCTAGTCTATAGTCTAGTCTATAGTCTAGTCTATAGTCTAGTCTATAGTCTAGTCTATAGTCTAGTCATATGTCTAGTCTAGTCTATAGTCTAGTCTATAGTCTAGTCTATAGTCTAGTCTAGTCTATAGCTAGTCTAGTCTAGTCTAGTCTATAGTCTAGTCTATAGTCTAGTCTAGTCTATAGTCTAGTCTATAGTCTAGTCTATAGTCTAGTCTATAGTCTAGTCTATAGTCTAGTCTATAGTCTAGTCTATAGTCTAGTCTATAGTCTAGTCTATAGTCTAGTCTATAGTCTAGTCTATAGTCTAGTCTATAGTCTAGGTCTATAGTCTAGTCTATAGTCTAGTCTATAGTCTAGTCTATAGTCTAGTCTATAGTCTAGTCAATAGTCTAGTCTATAGTCTGTCAATAGTCTAGTCTATAGTCTAGTCTATAGTCTAGTCTATAGTCTAGTCTATAGTCTAGTCTATAGTCTAGTCTATAGTCTAGTCTATAGTATGGTCTATAGTCTAGTCTATAGTCTAGTATATAGTCTAGTCTATAGTCTAGTCTATAGTCTAGTCTATAGTCTAGTCTATAGTCTAGTCTATAGTCTAGTCTATAGTCTAGTCTACAGTCTAGTCTATGGTCTAGTCTATACTCTAGTCTATGGTCTAGTCTATAGAGTAGGCTACAGTCTAGCCTATAGTCTAGTCTATAGTCTAGTCTATAGTCTAGCCTATAGTCTAGTCTATAGTCTAGTCTATAGTCTAGTCTATAGTCTAGTCTATAGTCTAGTCTATAGTCTAGTCTATAGTCTAGTCTATAGTCTAGTCTATAGTCTAGTCTATAGTCTAGTCTATAGTCTAGTCTATAGTCTAGTCTGCATTCTAGTCTATACTCGAATCAATAGGCTTGTCTATATTCTAGACCATGATCTAGTCTGTATTCTAGTCTATTGTCTAGACTATAGCTTAGTCTAAAGTCTGGTCCATTGTCTAGTTCATATTCTAGCATATATGTAATTTAGACTATGTTTTAGTCTATAATATTGTCTAGAGTCTAATTTATAGTCTAATCTATAGTTTATTCATCTATTGCTACTTAGTGTCCTTGGCTTTAAAGAGCACAAGGAATAAGAAAATCACTTAATTTTTTTTTAAGTTTAATTACATTAATCTCCTTTACAATTATTATAATTAAAAGCAAAAACAGTGTTATTTTAAAGTGCCCAATGTATTATTGCTTGTTTAAAAGAAACTATGCAAAAAGTTTTATTTAAACTAGTCAAGTAGCTGTACTAAATATTAGCATATATACACAAATGCAAATTGCAATTGTAACTAAACGAAAGAAAAAGAAAGAAAAAAGAAATGTGCTAATTTCACCAAAGGTCAGGAAAACAAATTGCAGAAATGGAAACAACCGAAAAAGGACGTGATTCTTGAAATGCATGCAATAAATACGATAAAAACCTGATATGAGTTACCATTTTAAAGTTTAAGAAAAAATTAATTAATTTGTTTAATAAAACTAACCTGGCACCCAGTGAGCTTCAAAAGTGGAAGAACACTTAGAGAAAATATCGTAGTTAATAAGTTAATATTTAAATTTATATTTCCGCCTCCTTTTGTTTGAGGCAAACCTGCAGGTTTGCCTCTATAACTACTAATATATTTATTATATCAATATTATTCTAATTTCAATTTAGAAAATTAAGTACTAAAACTTAATTTTCATCTTCCCCCAAAGACGAAATCCATTTCATAATGAACTATTGAAATAAATTGTGCTTTATTCTGTGCATATGTCAATAAATGTAATATTTTATTTCTCTACTAGAGATTATACATTGCATATTTAGCCTTCGGTTTGAGTTTAGCATTCTCGAGCTCCAATTGAATTAATTATATTAAATAACCACAAATAAATTCTTCATTTGTGGTTTGCATAATTGAGTACACTGAAGCATCAATACATTAAACACGTTGAAAGTGTAAACTCACTCTCATAAGCAATTTGAACATTATGAAACATAGACTATATGTATACTAGACTAGAAAACTATCGACTGGGCTATATACAATACAATAGACTAGACTACAGATAAGACCTTAGGTTAGACTATAGACTAGACTAAAAACTAGACTATAGACTAGATTACATACTAGACCATAGAATATAGAGTAGACTATAGGGTACAATAGAGAGTAGGCTATAGACTAGACTAAAATATAGATTAGACAATGTATAAGACTATAGATTAGACTATAGACTAGACTAGACTATAGACTAGACTATAGACTAGACTATAGACTAGACTATAGACTAGACTATAGAATAGACTATAGACTAGACTATAGACTAGACTATAGACTAGACTATAGACTAGACTATAGACTAGACTATAGACTAGACTATAGAATAGACTATAGACTAGACTATAGACTAGACTACAGACTAGACTACAGACTAGACTACAGACTAGACTATAGACTAGACTATAGACTAGACTATAGACTAGACTAGACTATAGACTGACTAGACTACAGACTAGACTACAGACTAGACTATAGACTAGACTATAGACTGGACTATAGACTAGACTAGACTAGACTAGACTATAGACTAGACTATAGACTAGACTAGACTATAGACTAGACTATAGACTAGACTATAGACTAGACTATAGACTAGACTATAGACTAGACTATAGACTAGACTATAGACTAGACTATAGACTAGACTATAGACTAGACTATAGACTAGACTATAGACTAGACTATAGACTAGACTATAGACTAGACTATAGACTAGACTATAGACTAGACTATAGACTAGACTATAGACTAGACTATAGACTAGACTATAGACTAGACTATAGACTAGACTATAGACTAGACTATAGACTAGACTATAGACTAGACTATAGACTAGACTATAGACTAGACTATAGACTAGACTATAGACTAGACTATAGACTAGACTATAGACTAGACTACAGACTAGACTATAGACTAGACTACAGACTAGACTACAGACTAGACTATAGACTAGACTACAGACTAGACTACAGACTAGACTACAGACTAGACACAGACTAACTAGACTAGACTATAGACTAGACTATAGACTAGACTATAGACTAGACTATAGACTAGACTATAGACTAGACTATAGACTAGACTATAGACTAGACTATAGACTAGACTATAGACTAGACTATAGACTAGACTATAGACTAGACTAATAGACTAGACTATAGACTAGACTATAGACTAGACTAGACTATAGACTAGACTATAGACTAGACTATAGACTAGACTATAGACTAGACTATAGACTAGACTATAGACTAGACTATAGACTAGACTATAGACTAGACTATAGACTAGACTATAGACTAGACTATAGACTAGACTATAGACTAGACTATAGACTAGACTATAGACTAGACTATAGACTAGACTATAGACTAGACTATAGACTAGACTATAGACTAGACTATAGACTAGACTATAGACTAGACTATAGACTAGACTATAGACTAGACTATAGACTAGACTATAGACTAGACTATAGACTAGACTATAGACTAGACTATAGACTAGACTATAGACTAGACTATAGACTAGACTATAGACTAGACTATAGACTAGACTAGAGACTAGACTAGACTATAGACTAGACTATAGATTAGACTATAGACTAGACTATAGACTAGACTATAGACTAGACTATAGACTAGACTATAGACTAGACTATAGACTAGACTATAGACTAGGCTATAGACTAGACTATAGACTAGACTATAGACTAGACTATAGACTAGACTATAGACTAGTCTGTAGAATATAGACCAAAGCGTTACTTGTTTCCTTCATAAACAGTTTTGGGGCCAAACTAATGTTCAAACATTCAGTAACATTCTACTGCATACATATGCATGTACATATTATATACATAAATATAACATATAGTGGTTTGTTTTGAACAGAAAATATAATTCATAACTGCTGATTGTTTAAATTGTAGAAATTCAATTTAACTAAAAGCTCCTTAAGTATGAAAAAACTTATATGAAAATATAATTTTTCAATGGAATAGTAATACAATGAACTATTTGAATAGTTTGTGGCATGAATGTTATGAAATTACAAGTGGATTTTAAAATTAATTTTTAAATTTTATATTTTATTCATTAAACCAACACTAAAATATTAGTTGGCATGATAGGAATATGGGGTTGATATCTTGAATAAGTACGTCCTCTCACTTTTTAACCAAAATGAATTTGATTTTGTTTCCTAACATGTTCAATGGTGGTAATTTTCATGCAAATTATGTGTAAATATTTTTAATAAACCCATTCAGTTAAGCGGAAAATTGAAAAATGTATTCATAATCAAATCATTTAATCCCAGCAAAATAATTGATTTGTATTTTGTTCAACAAATCGTTGAATTATTAATGAAATTCCAATGACCAGCATAAAAACTGAAATTAAGCTTATTTCATAACACTTAGTGGTTATGAAAAATTCCTGTTTAACCAATATAAATGATTCAATCAAGTTACTAAATACTCAAGGGTATTAAGTGAAGTAAATTGCTGAAACTCATTATGTATTTTTAAGTTTAAAACTAGAACATTTGATTTTTATTTTTGGAAATGGCATCCACTTAACATGAAATTGGCAATATTTAGCATAACATTTGACTAAAGGACAACACTTTATTGATCATTTGTGTTTTCAATTTCGTAAATAGTTGTTTTAAACAAGAATACAACATATTCTCAATATATGCTGCAGTTTTGTATTTATGTATTGTTATATCGAAACCAAAACTATTTGGAATGATAAAAACTTAATATAAAAAATTCAAGTGTAGGAATATACATAAATATATGTTTGTGTATGTATAGAAAATCCCGTTATGATTTGAACAACAGCAAAATACACATTTGGTTCCCAATCGACAATGTTGATTAACTGCCATTTTTTATACCCTTCACCTTCGTGAGAAGGGTATTAATACCGAAGTGCTTTACGTGAGCACCTGCCATGTTGGTCTATCTCACGGTGGTCTTTTTCACTCACTGGGTAGCCTTGAGAGCGGTCTACCATCGCCCCTTCAATGAAGAAATCCGGTGGCAATTTTTATACATGGCTAAGGCGGTCCATGTACAAGCACTTTGCTGAAGTACTTGAGCTATCTAATCTCTGACCATTGCTGCCCCGTTGCTTAACTTCCGAGATGTAAAACATCACATTCGTTTGCAACCACGCAGATGGGATGGCCTCTGCACCTAGAGACGTAACCGGTAGACCGAAGTACGAATCCATCAAATAAGACGAGACTTTGTTCTTACTCACAGTGCCACACTGTGGTAATTCTGATATGAACAGAGTTTACTCTGAACATATCTGGACAAGGAATGACAATTCAATGGTATCATTTGTATATGATACCTTTCATCCATCATCATTAAACCCAACACACTTCTCATTCATCCGACACAGTTATAAGAGAAAAATATACGACACACTTATTCTAGGTAAACGGGTGGGTGAGGCCCGCATACCCCACATTCATCCCGTACAATATACAATTAACCCCAACTCATTGCCAACGCTTAGTCCCACAGTCACTCCTCTGTGGGGTATCTGTTGTTTCGGCAACAGCACCGAACTTATTCCGAAATATTGATTACCTTACATCAGTCCTTTAACCGCCACTACTCTCCCCCCCGAATTTGGGTTTAACCACAGCCACTGTGTGGATCCCGATGGAACCTCAACCAATTGACCAGCCAGACTATCTAGTCTAGTCTATAGTCTAGTCTATAGTCTAGTCTATAGTCTAGTCTATAGTCTAGTCTATAGTCTAGTCTATAGTCTAGTCTAGTAGTCCTAGTCTATAGTCTAGTCTATAGTCTACGTCTATAGTCTAGTCTATAGTCTAGTCTATAGTCTAGTCTATAGTCTAGTCTATAGTCTAGTCTATAGTCCTAGTCTATAGTCTAGTCTATAGTCTAGTCTATAGTCTAGTCTATAGTCTAGTCTATAGTCTAGTCTATAGTCTAGTCTATAGTCTAGTCTATAGTCTAGTCTATAGTCTAGTCTATAGTCTAGTCTATAGTCTAGTTCTATAGTCTAGTCTATAGTCTAGTCTATAGTCTAGTCTATAGTCTAGTCTATAGTCTAGTCTATAGTCTAGTCTATAGTCTAGTCTATAGTCTAGTCTATAGTCTAGTCTATAGTCTAGTCTATAGTCTAGTCTATAGTCTAGTCTATAGTCTAGTCTATAGTCTAGTCTATAGTCTAGTCTATAGTCTAGTCTATAGTCTAGTCTATAGTCTAGTCTATAGTCTAGTCTATAGTCTAGTCTATAGTCTAGTCTATAGTCTAGTCTATAGTCTAGTCTATAGTCTAGTCTATAGTCTAGTCTATAGTCTAGTCTATAGTCTAGTCTATAGTCTAGTCTATAGTCTAGTCTATAGTCTAGTCTATAGTCTAGTCTATAGTCTAGTCTATAGTCTAGTCTATAGTCTAGTCTATAGTCTAGTCTAGTCTAGTCTAGTCTAGTCTATAGTCTAGTCTATAGTCTAGTCTATAGTCTAGTCTATAGTCTAGTCTATAGCTAGTCTATAGTCTAGTCTATAGTCTAGTCTATAGTCTAGTCTATAGTCTAGTCTATAGTCTAGTCTATAGTCTAGTCTATACTTTAGTCTATAGTCTAGTCTAGTCTATAGTCTAGTCTATAGTCTAGTCTATACGTTAGTCTATAGTCTAGTCTATAGTCTAGTCTATACTTTAGTCTATAGTCTAGTCTATACTTTAGTCTATAGTCTAGTCTATAGTCTAGTCTATAGTCTAGTCTATAGTCTAGTCTATAGTCTAGTCTATACTTTAGTCTATAGTCTAGTCTATAGTCTAGTCTATACTTAGTCTATAGTCTAGTCTATACTCTAGTCTAGTCTATAGTCTAGTCTAGTCTAGTCTAGTCTAGTCTAGAGTCTAGTCTAGTCTAGTCTAGTCTAGTCTAGTCTAGTCTAGTCTTAGTCTAGTCTATAGTCTAGTCTATAGTCTAGTCTATAGTCTAGTCTATAGTCTAGTCTATAGTCTAGTCTAGTCTATAGTCTAGTCTATAGTCTAGTCTATAGTCTAGTCTATAGTCTAGTCTATAGTCTAGTCTATAGTCTAGTCTATAGTCTAGTCTATAGTCTAGTCTATAGTCTAGTCTATAGTCTAGTCTATAGTCTAGTCTATAGTCTAGTCTATAGTCTAGTCTATAGTCTAGTCTATAGTCTAGTCTATAGTCTAGTCTATAGTCTAGTCTATAGTCTAGTCTATAGTCTAGTCTATAGTCTAGTCTATAGTCTAGTCTATAGTCTAGTCTATAGTCTAGTCTATAGTCTGTCTATAGTCTAGTCTATAGTCTAGTCTATAGTCTAGTCTATAGTCTAGTCTATAGTCTAGTCTATAGTCTAGTCTATAGTCTAGTCTATAGTCTAGTCTATAGTCTAGTCTATAGTCTAGTCTATAGTCTAGTCTATAGTCTAGTCTATAGTCTAGTCTATAGTCTAGTCTATAGTCTAGTCTATAGTCTAGTCTATAGTCTAGTCTATAGTCTAGTCTATAGTCTAAGTCTATAGTCTAGTCTATAGTCTAGTCTATAGTCTAGTCTATAGTCTAGTCTATAGTCTAGTCTATAGTCTAGTCTATAGTCTAGTCTATAGTCTAGTCTATAGTCTAGTCTATTAGTCTAGTCTATAGTCTAGTCTATAGTCTAGTCTATAGTCTAGTCTATAGTCTAGTCTAATAGTCTAGTCTATAGTCTAGTCTATAGTCTAGTCTATAGTCTAGTCTATAGTCTAGTCTATAGTCTAGTCTATAGTCTAGTCTGTCTATAGTCTAGTCTAGTAGTCTAGTCTAGTCTATAGTCTAGTCTATAGTCTAGTCTATAGTCTAGTCTATAGTCTAGTCTATAGTCTAGTCTATAGTCTAGTCTATAGTCTAGTCTATAGTCTAGTCTATAGTCTAGTCTATAGTCTAGTCTGTAGTCTAATCTATAGTCTAGTCTATAGTCTAGTCTGTAGTCTAATCTATAGTCTAGTCTATAGTCTAGTCTATAGTATAGTCTATAGTCTAGTCTATAGTCTAGTCTATAGTCTAGTCTATAGTCTAGTCTATAGTCTAGTCTATAGTCTATTCTATAGTCTAGTCTATAGTCTAGTCTATAGTCTAGTCTATAGTCTAGTCTATAGTCTAGTCTATAGTCTAGTCTATAGTCTAGTCTATAGTCTAGTCTATAGTCTAGTCTATAGTCTAGTCTATCTAGTCTATAGTCTAGTCATAGTCTAGTCTATAGTCTAGTCTATAGTCTAGTCTATAGTCTAGTCTATAGTCTAGTCTATAGTCTAGTCTATAGTCTAGTCTAGTCTAGTCTATAGTCTAGTCTATAGTCTAGTCTATAGTCTAGTCTATAGTCTAGTCTATAGTCTAGTCTATAGTCTAGTCTATAGTCTAGTCTATAGTCTAGTCTATAGTCTAGTCTATAGTCTAGTCTATAGTCTAGTCTATATCTAGTCTATAGTCTAGTCTATAGTCTAGTCTATAGTCTAGTCTATAGTCTAGTCTATAGTCTAGTCTATAGTCTAGTCTATAGTCTAGTCTATAGTCTAGTCTATAGTCTAGTCTATAGTCTAGTCTATAGTCTAGTCTATAGTCTAGTCTATAGTCTAGTCTATAGTCTAGTCTATAGTCTAGTCTATAGTCTAGTCTATAGTCTAGTCTATAGTCTAGTCTATAGTCTAGTCTATAGTCTAGTCATAGTCTAGTCTATAGTCTAGTCTATAGTCTAGTCTATAGTCTAGTCTCTAGTCTAGTCTATAGTCTAGTCTATAGTCTAGTCTATAGTCTAGTCTATAGTCTAGTCTATAGTCTAGTCTATAGTCTAGTCTATAGTCTAGTCTATAGTCTAGTCTATAGTCTAGTCTATAGTCTAGTCTATAGTCTCTATAGTCTAGTCTATAGTCTAGTCTGTAGTCTATAGTCTAGTCTATAGTCTCGTTGTACATTTTTCTTGAGTAGAAAAAATTGTCATTTAAGTTCTTTTTTTCATTAAACCACTGATGTGGTATTTCAGATATACGTAAATTGAATTTTTACATATTGCATTTCGTTTATCCAAGTTTTCTATAAATATGCAAACAAATACAAGTGTTCCCGGAAAACGCATTTTAATATTTGTTCTTTTAAACAGTTAACATGAGAGTAGTACAATAGCTTACTGCTTTCATTCAATATGAAACATTTGGGGAGAAAATAAATGAAATCAATATCGTAATTTTTTATATATTTGGTTGAAAAATGAACATAGAAAGAGTTACTATTTAAAAAGAAAAGACTAAAATAAGTTATATGGATATATAAAACTTGTATGTGGATCAAAAGTGAAATTCAATTCGAAAATATAAGAGGAAGTTTAACGGAAATGTATGGGTATCAAGAGTGGAAATTTGGTGTTACAAGAGTATCGAATAATATCTAGATTGAGAGTAGTGTAAATATATATAAGTTTGTCATTCTATATTTAATTCCCACAATATGAGATACAAGATAGCTAAATCGATTTTGCCTTGTCTTTCTGTCCGTTGT
The DNA here is from genome assembly GCF_015586225.1 of Lucilia sericata. Taxonomy (NCBI): domain Eukaryota; kingdom Metazoa; phylum Arthropoda; class Insecta; order Diptera; family Calliphoridae; genus Lucilia; species Lucilia sericata. Next base: position 9,379 of record NW_023996176.1, on the reverse strand, counting down.
CTTTCTGTCCGTATATCAGACATACGACTCGATTTTGCCTTGTTCGTCTTTCTGTCCGTATATCAGACATACTACTTAATTTCTAGATATTTCTTATTTAAAAGCAGAAAAATCGGTTTACTATTGACGAAGTTATCTATATAACTATAATCAAGTCTATAGTCTAGTCTATAGTCTAGCCTATAGTCTAGTCTATAGTCTAGTCTATAGTCTAGTCTATAGTCTAGTCTATAGTCTAATCTATAGTATAGTCTATAGTCTAGTCTATAGTCCTAGTCTATAGGTCTAGTCTAGTAGTCTAGTCTATAGCTCTAGTCTATAGTCTAGTCTATAGTCTAGTCTGATAGTCGTAGTCTCTAGTCTATAGTCTAGTCTATAGTCTAGTCTATAGTCTAGTCTATAGTCTAGTCTATAGTCTAGTCTATAGTCTAGTCTATAGTCTAGTCTATAGTCTAGTCTATAGTCTAGTCTATAGTCTAGTCTATAGTCTAGTCTATAGTCTAGTCTATTAGTCTAGTCCTATAGTCTAGTCTATAGTCTAGTCTATAGTCTAGTCTATAGTCTCGTTGTACATTTTTCTTGATTAGAAAAAATTGTCATTAAAGTTCTTTTTTTCATTAAACCACTGATGTGGTATTTCAGATATACGTAAATTGAATTTTTACATATTGCATTTCGTTTATCCAAGTTTTCTATAAATATGCAAACAAATACAAGTGTTCCCGGAAAACGCATTTTAATATTTGTTCTTTTAAACAGTTAACATGAGAGTAGTACAATAGCTTACTGCTTTCATTCAATATGAAACATTTGGGGAGAAAATAAATGAAATCAACATCGTAATTTTTTATATATTTGGTTGAAAAATGAACATAGAAAGAGTTACTATTTAAAAAGAAAAGACTAAAATAAGTTATATGGATATATAAAACTTGTATGTGGATCAAAAGTGAAATTCAATTCGAAAATATAAGAGGAAGTTTAACGGAAATGTATGGGTATCAGAGTGGAAATTTGGTGTTACAAGAGTATCGAATTATATCTAGATTGAGGGTAGTGTAAATATATATAAGTTTGTCATTCTATATTTAATTCCCACAATATGAGATACAAGATAACTAAATCGATTTTGCCTTGTCTTTCTGTCCGTTGTCTTTCTCTCCGTATATCAGACATACTACTCGATTTTGCCTTGTTCGTCTTTCTGTTCGTATATCAGACATACTACTTACTTTCGAGATATTTCTTATTTAAAAGCAGAAAAATCGGTTTACTATTGACGAAGTTATGTATATAACTATAGTCTAATCTATAGTCTAGTCTATAATCAAGTCTATAGTCTAGTCTATAGTCTAGCCTATAGTCTAGTCTATAGTCTAGTCTATAGTCTAGTCTATAGTCTAGTCTATAGTCTAGTCTATAGTCTAGTCTATAGTCTAGTCTATAGTCTAATCTATAGTCTAGTCTATAGTCTAGTCTATAGTCTAGTCTAGTCTATAGTCTAGTCTATAGTCTAGTCTAGTCTATAGTCTAGTCTATAGTCTAGTCTAGTCTATAGTCTAGTCTATAGTCTAGTCTATAGTCTAGTCTATAGTCTAGTCTATAGTCTAGTCTGTAGTCTAGTCTATATCTAGTCTATAGTCTAGTCTATAGTCTAGTCTATAGTCTAGTCTATAGTCTAGTCTATAGTCTAGTCTATAGTCTAGTCTATAGTCTAGTTTATAGTCTAGTTTATAGTATAGTCTATAGTCTAGTCTATAGTCTAGTCTATAGTCTAGTCTATAGTCTAGTCTATAGTCTAGTCTATAGTCTGGTCTATAGTCTAGTCTATAGTTTAGTCTATAGTCTAGTCTATAGCCTAGTCTATAGTCTAGTCTATAGTCTAATCTATAGCCTAGTCTATAGTCTAGTCTATAGTCTAGTCTATAGTCTAGTCTATAGTCTAGTCTATAGTTTCGTCTATAGTCTAGTCTATAGTCTAGTCTATAGTCTAGTCTATAGTCTAGTCTATAGTCTAGTCTATAGTCTAGTCTATAGTCTGGTCTATAGTCTAGTCTATAGTCTAGTCTATAGTCTAGTCTATAGTCTAGTCTATAGTCTAGTCTAGTCTAGTCTATAGTCTAGTCTAGTCTAGTCTAGTCTAGTCTAGTCTAGTCTAGTCTATAGTCTAGTCTAGTCTAGTCTAGTCTAGTCTAGTCTAGTCTAGTCTAGTCTAGTCTAGTCTAGTCTAGTCTAGTCTAGTCTAGTCTAGTCTAGTCTAGTCTAGTCTAGTCTAGTCTAGTCTAGTCTATAGTCTAGTCTATAGTCTAGTCTATAGTCTAGTCTATAGTCTATAGTCTATAGTCTATAGTCTATAGTCTATAGTCTATAGTCTAGTCTAGTCTAGTCTAGTCTAGTCTAGTCTAGTCTAGTCTAGTCTAGTCTAGTCTAGTCTAGTCTAGTCTAGTCTAGTCTAGTCTAGTCTAGTCTATAGTCTATAGTCTATAGTCTATAGTCTATAGTCTATAGTCTATAGTCTATAGTCTATAGTCTATAGTCTATAGTCTATAGTCTATAGTCTATAGTCTACAGTCTATAGTCTATAGTCTATAGCCTATAGTCTATAGTCTATAGTCTAGTCTAGTCTAGTCTATAGTCTAGTCTAGTCTAGTCTAGTCTAGTGTATAGTCTAGTCTAGTCTATAGTCTAGTTTAGTCTATAGTCTAGTCTATAGTCTAGTCTATAGACTAGTCTATAGTCTAGTCTATAGTCTGTTCTATAGACTAGTCTATAGTCTAGTCTGTAGTCTAGTCTATAGTCTAGTCTATAGTCTAGTCTATAGTCTGGTCTATGGTCTAGTATATAATCTAGTCTAGAGTCTAGTCTATAGTATAGTCTATGGTCTAGGCTATAGTCTTGGCAATAGTCTAGTCTATAGTCTAATCTATAGTCTAGTATATAGTCTAATCTCTAGTCTATAGTCTATAGTCTAGTCTCTGGTCTAGACTGCATAACTGTACAGGCTATTTCTGTTACAAGAACATTCAACTTTTATTAATATTTTATTCACGTGTAAAAATTAGAAAAGAAAAACAATATTAGTGAGAATAAAGTTTGAGTAAAGAATATAAATAAAATTGTTATTTAATAAATCTTAAGCACATATGTAAGTAGGTATGTATAGTAAGTAAATACTATATACCTAGTACGTAGAATTTATTTTCATTTTGAGACGCCTACTTGTTTTAGTGCATTTGGGAGCAGAGATTCACAAAGAAGGTTTATTTAGCGATTTGTTATGACAATTTGGGTATGATATCTAATAAAAGAGACAAATTTTGTATACCATGTAAATCTTGTGAGATAAAACTGATCTAAGATATTTACAATTACTAAAGTAGTTTTAAAGTTTTGAGCCTTAATATATAATTATGTATGAATTAGTATCAATCATACGCACCATAGTACTAATGAGGAAGAATAATACCATTTTCTATGGAACATATTGAAAGAAGTTTTTTTTTCAAATAATTTGAGATTATTTAAACATTCTGTCAACCAATTAGGGAACCTCTGTTTTAACATGAAATAATATTAAACAAGTTGAAACGTGTGAACAAGGGAGTGTTTGTTTATGTATAATTTAATCTACATTCAAGTTTTACAATAACAATAATTTTGTGTAAAATTTATAGCATTTTTATTTACAATTTATTTTCATTTCCATTAGAAGTAACAAAAAATAGAAATAAAATAAGGGAAAATAATGTTATTTGAATGTATGCCCTACAGCAAAGGGATTACTTAAGACTTTGTTATAGTTCCAACAGTAAAATATTTAAATATGAGTTTTCTTTCAAAAAAAGCACTGAAACTCAATGTAGGGCAAGTGAATTTCTCACACTTTTCCCTTTTACCCAAGCTACCAGCTAAATGAAGAATGTGCACTTCCTTTGAGTAGATAATTTCATTAATGTAATTTTCATTGGTCATTTTTATTAAATTTTTTATGTTTATTTCCCCCTTTTCATGTTAACTGAAGTCTTTGTGTTTTAACATTTTAAAACATTTAAAATGTAATAAAAATGCATTTATCAAAGAATACTAAACCAAACCCCAAAACATAGAATTAAGGGGGACCCTTAAAAGAGGTTGATATTATAAGTACTTTAGAACATTTTCTCTTTAGATTAGATCTTAACTAACAAATTGTAAAACTAATAACGAATTTATTATATTATGGGACCCGCCTTACACATCATACATTAATTTTATATATCAAATCATTAAAATGAAAAATTTTGTCAAATATTTATGAAAGTATATAAACATTTTTTAATGACAATAAAAACGAACAGTAAAACACAATAAATGTTAAGTGGTAAAACCATTTAAACCATGAAAATTGAATCTGAACATTTTGTATTGTGGTCGACTGCATTATTACCGAAATAGAAATCCTTACAGAAATAATAATTTTTTGTATAATTGTTTATATCAGACATACTATATACCAGATTATACTCTAATAATACATAGACTAGAGGTCAGGTTATATACAAGACCACTGAACAGACTATAGATAAAACTGTTGACCAGACCATTGGAAAAATTACAATACAGACTACATTATAGTTCCACACCATAAACTAGACTATAAACCAGAATTTAAACTAGACTATAGACTAGACTATAGACTAACTATAGACTAGACTATAGACTAGACTATAGACTAGACTATAGACTAGACTATAGACTAGACTATTAGACTAGACATAGACTAGACTATAGACTGAACTATAGACTAGACTATAGACTAGACTATAGACCAGACTATAGACCAGACTATAGACTAGACTATAGACCAGACTATAGGCTAGACTATAGACTAGACTATAGACTAGACTATAGACTAGACTATAGACTAGACTATAGACTAGACTATAGACTAGACTATAGACCAGACTACAGACTAGACTATAGACTAGACTATAGACTATAGACTAGACTATAGACTAGACTATAGACTATAGACTAGACTATAGACTAGACTATAGACTAGACTATAGACTAGACTATAGACTAGACTAGACTAGACTATAGACTAGACTATAGACTATACTATAGACTACACTATAGACTAGAATATAGACTAGACTATAGACTAGACTATAGACTAGACTATATACTAGACTATAGACTAGACTATATACTAGACTATAGACTAGACTATAGACTAGACTATAGACTAGACTATAGACTAGGCTATAGACTAGACTATAGACTAGACTATAGACTAGACTATAGACTAGACTATAGACTAGACTATAGACTAGACTATAGACTAGACTATAGACTAGACTATAGACTAGACTATAGACTAGACTATAGACTAGACTATAGACTAGACTATAGACTAGACTATAGACTAGACTATAGACTAGACTATAGACTAGAATATAGACTAGACTATAGACTAGACTATAGACTAGACTATAGACTAGACTATAGACTAGACTATAGACTAGACTATAGACTAGACTATAGACTAGACTATAGACTAGACTATAGACTAGACTATAGACTAGACTATAGACTAGACTATAGACTAGACTATAGACTAGACTATAGACTAGACTATAGACTAGACTATAGACTAGACTATAGACTAGACTATAGACTAGACTATAGACTAGACTATAGACTAGACTATAGACTAGACTATAGACTAGACTATAGACTAGACTATAGACTAGACTATAGACTAGAATAGACTATAGACTAGACTAGACTATAGACTAGACTATAGACTAGACTATAGACTAGACTATAGACTAGACTATAGACTAGACTATAGACTAGACTATAGACTAGACTATAGACTAGACTATAGACTAGACTATAGACTAGACTATAGACTAGACTATAGACTAGACTATAGACTAGACTATAGACTAGACTATAGACTAGACTATAGACTAGACTATAGACTAGACTATAGACTAGACTATAGACTAGACTATAGACTAGACTATAGACTAGACTATAGACTAGACTATAGACTAGACTATAGACTAGACTATAGACTAGACTATAGACTAGACTATAGACTAGACTAGACTATAGACTAGACTATAGACTAGACTAGACTAGACTATAGACTAGACTATGCACTAGACTATAGACTAGACTATAGACTAGACTATAGACTAGACTATAGACTAGACTATAGACTAGACTATAGACTAGACTACAGACTAGACTATAGACTAGACTATAGACTAGACTATAGACTAGACTATGGACTAGACTATAGACTAGACTATAGACTAGACTATAGACTAGACTATAGACTAGACTATAGACTAGACTATAGACTAGACTATAGACTAGACTATAGACTAGACTATAGACTAGACTATAGACTAGACTATAGACTAGACTATAGACTAGACTATAGACTAGACTATAGACTAGACTATAGACTAGACTATACTATAGACTAGACTATAGACTAGACTATAGACTAGACTAGACTATAGACTAGACTATAGACTAGACTATAGACTAGACTATAGACTAGACTATAGACTAGACTATAGACTAGACTATAGACTAGACTATACTAATAGACTATACTATAGACTAGACTATAGACTAGACTATAGACTAGACTATAGACTAGACTATAGACTAGACTATAGACTAGACTATGACTAGACTATAGACTAGACTATAGACTAGACTATAGACTAGACTATAGACTAGACTATAGACTAGACTATAGACTAGACTATAGACTAGACTATAGACTAGACTATAGACTAGACTATAGACTAGACTATAGACTAGACTATAGACTAGACTATACTAGACTATAGACTAGACTATAGACTAGACTATAGACTAGACTATAGACTAGACTATAGACTAGACTATAGACTAGACTATAGACTAGACTATAGACTAGACTATAGACTAGACTATAGACTAGACTATAGACTAGACTATAGACTAGACTATAGACTAGACTATAGACTAGACTATAGACTAGACTATAGACTAGACTATAGACTAGACTATAGACTAGACTATAGACTAGACTATAGACTAGACTATAGACTAGACTATAGACTAGACTATAGACTAGACTATAGACTAGACTATAGACTAGACTATAGACTAGACTATAGACTAGACTATAGACTAGACTATAGACTAGACTATAGACTAGACTATAGACTAGACTATAGACTAGACTATAGACTAGACTATAGACTAGACTATAGACTAGACTATAGACTAGACTATAGACTAGACTATAGACTAGACTATAGACTAGACTATAGACTAGACTATAGACTAGACTATAGACTAGACTATAGACTAGACTATAGACTAGACTATAGACTAGACTATAGACTAGACTATAGACTAGACTATAGACTAGACTATAGACTAGACTATAGACTAGACTATAGACTAGACTATAGACTAGACTATAGACTAGACTATAGACTAGAATAGACTAGACTATAGACTAGACTATAGACTAGACTATAGACTAGACTAGACTAGATAGACTAGACTATAGACTAGACTATAGACTAGACTATAGACTAGACTATAGACTAGACTATAGACTAGACTATAGACTAGACTATAGACTAGACTATAGACTAGACTATAGACTAGACTATAGACTAGACTATAGACTAGACTATAGACTAGACTATAGACTAGACTATAGACTAGACTATAGACTAGACTATAGACTAGACTATAGACGACTATAGACTAGACTATAGACTAGACTATAGACTAGACTATAGACTAGACTATAGACTAGACTATAGACTAGACTATAGACTAGACTATAGACTAGACTAGACTATAGACTAGACTATAGACTATAGACTAGAAAATCAGATGTTATTGTTTCCAATATTTCAGCTCCATCCATTTTTTTACCAAAAAAAATCATATTAAAACTAAAGTTACTTGTTCAAAAGCTGAGGAGTCTAACTTTCATTGGGTTTGAGAATTTCTTAGTTTTGATTTTCCGGTTTTATTTGATATTTGCTAACTCTTGTATAAACAGAATTAAATCCCTTAGTAGTATTGCTAAAACTCATTTTTATATAATTTCTTCTAAACATTAAATGAACATCCTCTGACAGCAGTCCCTTGTGTTGTAGCCCTTTACGTATGAGTGTTATTAATTTTATTTGAGTTTAATATAAATCATACGTTTCTTGACATTAATATACAATATAGTCTATTATAACATTTAATACGATATATGAAAATACAATACAGTGAAAAATAAAAGTACAGCATTTTAAAGTACTTAATTAAATTTTAAGTTTTATTTAAGTGAAAATACACTTTTTCTTTTACTTTTTAGATATATGACAAGTAATTTTCATAAAATTAATCCTAATGAGGATATAATGAATTGGTATTCTTTTCCAAGTTTTTCCCTGTTATTTTTCAAATTTCTATTTCTATTAAAAAGTATTTCTACAGAGTTTTCTAACATTTTAACTTGTCACTGTGTTGTGTTTCCTTTACAAAACATCTACGGGATTATATATGTTCATGTGTGTTTTAGTACGTATGTATGTGTATTTAAGCCACTTCGTTTAAACAATTTGAAAACTTAATAAAAAGTTTCAATTCCAAAGGAATTTTGTCTTAAGTTTTTAATTTTCTCGCTTTTTGTTTGAACAATAATTGCAAAAGCGGAGAATAAAAAATAATTTAAACGATACTTGACGTGTTTGGAGTATTAATAGTTTTCGAAAATCATAATAGTGGAGAAATGTAAAATCTATAAAAAAAAAGTATATAATTTCATGAAGAGTACTTACCATTGGATATTTAACAGTGATGGAGCAGAAATAATAAGATGGACTAAGAATAGGTTGAAAAAAATTGTTATTTCCTCTAATACCAGAGCGTAAAGCAAGAAACCTTTAGTATTTAAGAAATTATATACAAAAATTTACGTGTAAATCTATTTCTGTTACTATTATACGTCTTGTCACATGTAGTATAATAAGGAACATTAATCTACTCCACTACTTAAGTAGTGAAAATGAAAAGAACAATGTATCAAGCCAATGATATATTTTTACAAAGTATCACATTCAATTAATTATAGTATGAAGAACACAATGACATTTTGTTATATTTCAAACAAAAGTTTTTAATAAAATGAAAATAAATAACAAGTTCGGCTATGCGGAATCTTAAATACCCTCCACTTATAAGTTAGTTAGACCACAAAATATTTATAGAATTTTGAAGTTTTAAAAATAAGGTCTTTTTATAATCTGTAGTCTACAGTGTAGTGTACAGTCTAGTGTTCAGTATAGTGTACAGTCTAGTGTACAGT